>NW_015505840.1:34790-38897 GCF_001515645.1 Sinocyclocheilus grahami
TTGCAAGTATGGAGAACGGCGATAGATGGACGGATGCTGAAGTGCAGGCACTTGTAGCAAATGTAGCACTGTCAGTTGTCGTTGGAGATCCTTAGTCCTCCTTTCCGTTCTTTCAATCGCTTTACGTATACATCGACTTTCCATGTCCATTATTGTGAAACCCGCGAGACACCACAAACACACAGCTCCGATCACAGCGTCCTCCATCCTCCTGTTGTTAATGTTGTTCTTTGTTTCTGTTGTTGAATGCCGTGCACAAATGACGTCGCTGTCGACCGGCTTATGTCACTTCTTAGTACATACTCTCGGTGCGAATGCAACCCTTTAAATGGTACTGGGAAATAGTTTGCGCAAAATCGTCCCAGTACTTTAGTACCGTACGTTTAGTTCTGGAACTAAAGTGGTGCGAAAGGGCCTAATAAAAGCCCATTCTCCTGTATCAGTGAGTTCTCACCTCATCCCTTCATCCCCAACCCAATTTATGATAATTTAATTTACATTGTTAAAAAATTTAGTGTTTTCACAGATGTGTATCTCTGTGTGAGCGACACTACATATGTTTAAATATTTGAAAGAAAAAAAACTGTCCACAAGAATTTGTCATGTAAAAAGATAACATAAAATGCCATAGCATAATAATATTTTGGTAACGCTTTACAATAAGGTTTCATTTGTTAGCATCAGTTAACTACATTAGTTAACATGAACGAACAAGGAAAAACTTCTAAAGCATTTATTCATCTTTAAAAATTAATTGTAATTTCAACATTTACTAATACAACTTTTGATTTTAATAATGTATCAGTTAACATTATTTAATGGACCTGAACTATCATAAACAGTTGTATTTTTATTAACTAATGTCAACAAAGATTAATAAATACTGTAACAGATGTAATGTTTACTGTTAATGTTATTAATGCAGTAACCAACATTAACAAATGGAACCTTTTTGTAAAGTGTTACCCATATTTTTATATAATCATGTTATACCTGAGATCAGTCTGTGTATCTCCACCCTTGAAATGCACTGGATGATTCATAGACCTGTCACTCCTCATAGACACACAGCTGGAGACTGGTTCTGAACTCTTCTGATGAACTGAACTATAAAAGAACAGAGTTCAAGTGAGCTTTGTTTTCATTCTGCTATATGCGGAGGCATAAGGGAACAATGTCGTGCCTCGACCACGGTGCTACAATATCCTACAGACGGACTAAAACGTATTTTATCCGTCATGAAGATAATCATTATATTATGATCTCTTATAAATGTATTGTTCAGCAAAAATCTAATTGTGAGGTGGAACATTTTCATTTTAAACCTAACAAAAAGCATCTTACCATCATTTAAAGGTGTTTTAATATAGTGTTTTAAAGTGTTATAGTGTTGATTTAAAGTACCTGCATCCGGGAGAAACATTATCATCTCTGTATGTCTGTGTGTCATCCATGATGAATCTGAACAGTTGAAACAGAATCTGATCTTCACCACTGACTCTAGATGGAAATGGCAAACAAACAATAATTCAGCTGAACGGATCCTGGCAGGTTCATGAGACGCGGCGTTCACTCACATACACAATGCTATCTTTACTGCGGTATGCTAGTTGTATGTTCACAAAAATAAATACATAAATTAATTTTTTTTTTAAACGACACCAGAGAAACCACATTAAATTGATTTACAATAAACAATCTCAAACTCATATCATACCTAACCCAGCGAAGTAATGCGGCCTTAAAGAAAATTTTGAAGCGGAAGACAAGACCTGAGCACTCACCTTAAACAGCATTAATTTCTTACAGACTCTTTAAAAATGATCCACCATTTCTCACAACTAACTACACGTGCAATCATTACAAAGGTACATGTTAAACACTTTGATACTCGGTGTTGTAAAAAAAATCGATTATTGCAGTTAAAATGGCGAAACATAAACATGCACTTTTACTTTCGCTTTTTATTGTGAGGCGAGCAATGATGACGTCACGCTTACGAACTAGATCGTGTACGTCTTGCCCTGACTGATTACAAGCACACAAAGCAAACTTAAACTGCTGACCGCTTTGGGCTGTTTGGTTTCCAAAATGTTGTAAATTCCAATGGTTCGCCGTTAGAGGGCGTTAAAGCTTGTTGCGCTTACAGTCCACCCAACATTTTAAATACTTCCAACACAATAATGAGCTTTAATGCATTTATTAAAGTTTTTCTCAGTTGCTTTGGCACATTTTTCGAAACAGTCTTAACATTCTCTAAACTGTGAGTACAAATGT
This sequence comes from Sinocyclocheilus grahami, assembly GCF_001515645.1. Classification (NCBI taxonomy): domain Eukaryota; kingdom Metazoa; phylum Chordata; class Actinopteri; order Cypriniformes; family Cyprinidae; genus Sinocyclocheilus; species Sinocyclocheilus grahami. The sequence goes on from NW_015505840.1 coordinate 37,068, forward strand.
CACAACTGTTTGCTGGAACTTCAGAACTTTATTGCATGTCTGCAAAATGTAGTTACTCACCCAAAACATTTCATTCATGCTTCAAAACCTAGTTATCGTGTCAGTAATTTGGCCAAGGCCACCAAAATATAAAGTATTTTTGTCATCGTGTGAGCCACACTGGTCAAATGTTTAGTTGTTTTTTCACCATGACAGTCAACCATGGAAACTAAGGTTTTATTTTAAAAATCTGATATTTGTTGAGAAGAGTTATACAGTACATTTATTTTTGTACGAATGTATTACATGTAAAGTGAAATCTTGCTTGTCCAATTACTGTACATTTCATATTTCTTATGTTACCACAAATACACAAAAATACCAAATAACTACAAAATAACATCCATGAAAAAACATCCTGTCGCTCTTGTTGGTCAGGCCAAAGATTTTCATCAACATCACATCTGATGTTTTCCATTGCCATGCACCGGGGGGAAAATCTCCTTGAATGCCGCACCAATCCCCTGCAATGATCAGCTGTGATGTCCTCACATGCAGTATTCATGGCATCCAACAGAGACATCTAATCTTGTGGTCATATATTTTCCACCTCCATGCTGAAAAAAACTCTTCTATTGGATTTAAGAATGGGGAGTATGGTGGAAGGAACTCCACTGTTATCCTTTCATGTGCAGCAAACCAGTCCCTAACAATGTTGGTTCGGTGGAAGCTGACATTATCCCAGACATCAACATAATTAGGCAAATGTGATCTAACTAAACCTCTTTCTTGTTCTGGAATCAGGTCTCTGTAAAGTGCGTTTAGGAAGGCCAGAAGAAGTTGGGTATTATAGGGCCCAATGTGTGGAATATGTGTGCTCACACCATTCTCTGAAATGGCAGCACACATTGTAATATTGGCCCCACGTTGGCCTGGTGTGTCAGTTGTGGCTCGGTGTCCAATGAGATTGCGACCACGTCTCCGGCCTTTGGACAGATTGAACCCGGCCTCGTCCACAAAAACAAGAATGTGGGTTGTTTCATGTCCTTCTAACTCCATGATTCTCTACGAAGAAACAAAATACAGTTAATTTTTAATTCTAGTTCAGTAAATGTTTTCTCTTCTTATGGGTTTCTAAAACTTCAAGTAATACAGGCATCTTAGAAGTACAGTAAAACTCACTAAGTGCACACCAATAGTTTATCTGGACATGCTGGTACCGCAGCTCCTTCACTCTTTCACTATTCCTCTCAAATGGCACCTTGTAGAGTTGTTTCATAGTCATTTGTCTTTTCAAAACTCTGTCTATGGTGGAAATGCTGACAGAATTTATATTTGCGAAGACATTATTGTCATTTATGATTGCACTTTAGATCTCTCTTAGCCTGATGGAATTGTTGGCTATGACCATGTTGCCAATTTCTTGTTCTTGCTGATGGTTAAATACTGCTACTCTGCCACAAGCGCGAGGTTGTTGTGCGGTTCTGTAGAATGTACAAATAGACTTGCATTTACCTTTACAATATTGTCGTTTATAAAAATGTTTTACATACTGTAAAACAAAAAAATAAATACCTATTTACCTGTTTTCCCTACGAAAGGTTTGCACAATTGATGACACTGTGGACCTGTTTACATTAGGCTGTACTCTTCGACCAGCCTCTTCCATTGTAAAACCACGATTTATGACATGATCCACAAGTGTGGCTCTGATTTCATCAGAGACTCTGACTTTTCTATTTCCACCTCTTCCTCTATTATGTCTTCCTCTAACACCACCACCACGCATTCTTACACGTCTTCCAATTGCTCTTCCACGAGCATGTTGCTGCAGTTCAGGGTTGTGGAAGT
>NW_015505840.1:39003-41905 GCF_001515645.1 Sinocyclocheilus grahami
GTTGATTCAAATTGTATTGCAATTAGAGGTCATTTGCCAATTTAGCAGACATTACAAACAATGTCAATGTCAGATATTTATGGAATATACATGCGTGTATACCAGTTTTTCATAATTGAATGGATCGTTTTGAATGTGATGGCTTACACAATGAAAAATGATTGAGAAGTTGTGAAGAGTTTGACAGTTTAAGTGAGAATCGGCTCATCAGTTTTGATCAACAAGCCATATGCAATTAGTTGTTGTGCAAACTGCAGACAATTGTACTTACTGTTTGCACACGTGCCAAAGCATTTGCAATTTGCTCAAATCAATAAGAAATTCCAATCTGATGTGAACAAGAAGCTAATTGTTCAGAGATCTGAACTTATTGTTTCAGGGGGAAAACATTTCATTTGAGAAATGAGCCAAAGCAAATGAGAAAAACTGTAAATGAATCAAGTCATGCAACCTCAGAATCAGCAACTATTAGGAAACATCTCCAGCTCTTTTAATCCTGGAGAGCTATGATATAGTCTAACACACATGAACATTAGTAGTGACATGTAAGCCTATTCTTAATTGTAAGGATTAAGAACAAAATTGGCATTCTTAAAAGTTGACACACTTAAAGGGATAGTACATAAAAAAAATAACAATTCTGTCATCATTTACTCACCCTCAAGTTGTTCCAAACCTATATGAGTTTCTTTCATCTGCTGAGCATAAAAGAAGATATTTTGATATTTCCATCAGTATTGAAAAAATAAAATACTATGGAGGTCATTGGGCAGAGAGTGTGGATGAAATACTTGTTTGTGGATTTTATTTTATTTTTTTCACTTTTAGTACTTTGATTTAATCACCTACTCAAAATTATTAAATCTTTTTGAGTTTCACCTTATTTAACTCATATTTTTGTTTTCATTGTTGTTGTTTTTTTTAAAGTTTGGATCACATGAATCATTATTAATTAGACTAAATGCTTTAGATGATCATGTATTCATCTTTCACAACTTCCAGTCCTTGTCAGTTTGTGTATATTTTGAGTGAGAGTCTTGAGGATCTCTCATCCCTGAATATAAAACTTATGCTACTAAACATTTTTATTAAACTGTTGTAAAAGCAATATTGCACTAGTGCGGTTGGTCTGGAAGTAAATAGCCTGTGCTGGTTTTCGAGACATATTATATATATTTTTTTCATTTGTTTTGCTTATACATGTATTTCAAATCTTTAAATTTAAGCAGATGATTGAGAGCTGATGCTTGAGGTTCCTCTCCATCATGTGTTTGGATGTGCTTATTTAAGTGGCCTTTTTGTGTGAAACTCCTTCCACACTGCGGGCAGCTGAACGTTTTTTCATCATTATGAATCCTGTGGTGCTGCTTCAGATGGATAGCTGCTGTAAAGCTCTTGCCACACTCAAAACACATGTGATCCCGCACAGCATCATGGATCTTTAGGTGCTGTTTCAAAGAGTCCAACCGTGGAAAACTCTTTCCACACAAAGAGCATTTATGGGGCTTCTCATTCATATGAAGTGTCAGGTGTTTTTTTTAGATTTGCTAATGAGGTTAAATTCTTCCCACACTGATCACACTTAAATGTTTTCTCTCCAGAGTGATGCCGCATATGATAAGTGAGTCCTGATGACTGTATGAAGCTCTTCCCACACTGATGGCTCGTGTGCGGTTTCTCTCCAGTGTGAATTCTTTCATGTGTCACAAGGTGGCCTTTTCCTTTGAAACTCAGTCCACATTGAGAGCAGGTGAACGGTCTTTCTGTAGTGTGAGTTTTCTGATGCTTTCGCATATTCAGGTGTAATGAAGGTCTTTCCATAAAATGTAGCAATGCAAAAATAAAGACATATGTTTTTCATTACTTAAAGAGGCTCTGGGACCCAAGCAGAACATAATGGTTAATATAAAGTGTGGAATTAAGAGAGTGACTGTCTCATCACTGCTTTCTGATGTTGGCTTCAGAAATGTCATTAAGAGGAATGTGTCAACAATTATTAGTAATTAACTGTGTTCACAGGAAGAGAAAAGTAAGAAAGCATTACCTTTCACGCCCTCTGCTGGTAGACACATTTACAATAACATCTGTAGTCAGGCCTTTTCTTGAGGTTACTAATCAGACATGTCCACAAGTCTTTCATCTGAAGTCCAAGGCAAGTCTGAACTCTGTAAACTGGAGTCCGAAGTCAAGTCTGAACTCTGTAAGCTGGAGTCCGAAGTCAAGTCTGGAGTCTTTAAGCATGGATTCAGAGTCAAGTCTGGAGTCTTTCATCACGAGTCCGAGTCGAGTCTGGACTCATTGCATTAATTGTTGCAAATAAATTTTCATCCTTAAAAAATCCTATTTACAAGGTTGTATTTTAAAGACAAAATATGTTCCAGGGACACTACTAGGATTCTAGCTCAACTTGTCTTCCTCTGCCTGTATACATAGAGTCAATCCAAGACACAAAAATACATAACCACATGTAAAATTTATTTGAGGAGGTCTGTTTATATTCAAAATCATCTGTAACACCATGATGTAGCAACTAGATGCTAATTAATCTAATTCTAGATCCAATTAATCACAAATTAATCACACATCAGTTTTACATTACATTACATTTAGTCTTTTAGCAGATGCTTTTATCCAAAGTGACTTACAAATGAGGACAATGGAAGCAATCAAAAACGACAAGAGAGCAATGATATACAAGTGCTATAACAAGTCTCAGTTAGCTTAACGCAGTACACGTAGCAAGGGTTTTTTAAATTATATAATAAATGAAAATAAAACAGATGGAATAAAAAAAAAGATTAGAACGCTAGTGTGTGTGTGTTTTTTTTTTAAGGAAACAAGCAGCAAATGAATAGAGTGCAAGTCTAAAAGGGACAAGTGTTTTTTGTTTTTTTTACGAATA
>NW_015505840.1:42286-51634 GCF_001515645.1 Sinocyclocheilus grahami
AAACATACTCAAGTACATTTTAATACATTATAAAAAAACATGAATAAAAAAAGACTGAAAAGCTATGGCAGAGCTATCTTTTCCTTTTGTAGAACATTTCAGTTATACCGGCCTTACTAAAAAAGTACAGAATTTTACATCAGTGAATAAATAAAAATTACAATGCAATTTTCTGAAGAAAAAAATAAAATAAAAAAAGACTGGACACACACAAGCTATTCACTTTATTTTTCAAAGACCAAAGATGATAAAGTTCAAGCAACAGAATAGGGAGGGATGGAGGTGGACAGAGGGCGTAGGGATGGTGAGAGGCAAAAGTGTGGGGATGATGGCAGGATGTGGCGAAGGGATGGTGATGGGAGGATGACGATGATGCCCTGGTAGCTTAGATGGTGTTTGGCACATGGCACAGACCCAGAGCATCCCAGTGCTGACAACACACGGCGGAATCGAGGGAGCGAGGAGCCAAGATGTAGATGGTGTGGCTGCCAACAGCTGGGGGCCGACCGATGGAGAAAGAGCTGGTGGATCCGAAGGCGCAGATGGAGGCTGATGGAGCTGAGCGTCGTCGCAGGTTCCGGAGACCTGGGCACAGCCTAGTCGTCCTGACTCCTGGCATACAATATTTTGCACCAGAGCCTTGCAGCTTTAGAAAAAAACAAAACAGAAACAAAATTAAATAACAGATTTTTACATGAATGATTGAAAGCAAGCATAAATAGCCAGCTGAAATGGACACATTGCTATCGTTTTTCTTCCAAGATTGACCAAATCACCCTCCATTAGGCCTGATTCAAAAATCTCTATAACAGAGGTGATACAACATGAAAATATACTTACTATTCCTTTGCTTGTCTCTGCACTCAGATTTCAGTTTGTCTTCTATAGCAGCTGATCTGAAAAACAACAAATGTTAATATTTCACACACACACAGACAAAAAGCAAATGATGATTGATGATTTGTTTTCTTTTTAAGAATGATGAATTCTTTCTGAGAACAATGTACCTGGTCGGTAATATAGTCAAAAACCTTCCCAGTCTCAGCAGTTTCAGATGTACTGTATGCTCTCATATAAGCAATATATATATATATATATATATATATCTGTAATGAGAAAAATATATTAGAAAATAAAGGCAATAAGGTTGTCAAGCTTGAACAAATATAAACACCAATCAGCGAACACTACCACCAAAGTAATCCATATGAATTGCGTGGTTTCCTCCAAGTGCCCTAAAGAGACACGATCGGCGACCGCTCTATATAATACTGTTTAATTTTAGACTTATATTCACATTCAAGAGACATTTGCACGTACATCATATTTTATATACGAAGCTCTCTGGGTGAGCTCATTATCATACGAACCAATCAGAGCCGTTCAATGGCGCTGGAACAATCAGGTTTAGTCAGTGGGTTGTTTGAATTTAAAGACAAGTAAACTCATGTTTTGTTTTGTTTTTTTGGGGTTTTTTTCATATATGATGTTGAAATCCTTGTGGGAATTTCAGAAATACATATTAGAAAATAAAGGCGTTAAGCTTGAACAAATGTATAAGCACCTAGCTTATTACAATTAATGTATCATGTAATGAACAACAGCCTAATCAACCTGCTTAATAATAGTTGACAAACGTTTGTACATTGTAAAGGTTAAAAATGATTTTCCAAATATTAAAATTATAAATACATAAATATTTTACATATAACCATGTGTAGGCCTACTGCAATATAAAGTACATTAAAAACCCACTAAAAGTGTAATCATTTTGTTATGTTCTTACACAAAGTAGACATAAAATATACTTTAAGTAAGGGTAACATAAGTATGTTTTCTATAAATACACTAAAAATCATTAAAAGTATGCTTGTGTTTAGCATATTCCTTAAAAGTGTAACTAAGCATATATTTAATACAAAAGTATTTCTAGTATACTTTTTATAAATACATTAAAAGTATGCTTCTGTTTAGCATATTTCTTAGAAGTATAACTAAGCATATATTTAATACAAAAGTATTTCTAGTATACTTTTTAGAAATATATTAAAATGCAATTCAATATATTTTTATTGCACTTCAAATAAGCATGTTGGGAATACAAATGTATTATAAACATACTACTTGAATTTCAAGTGTATTTTTAATACATTTAATACTACGTCTTTTTCACCTGGGGTATAATGAGTTTTAGCTTAGAATATACCCCCCAAAAGATTATTTAAAAACATTGTGTTAGATGAGTAAAGCATTGAATAGACATTACAAAAAGTAGCTATAAAAAAAGTAAATATTTTGATTCAACATAACATAAATAATGATAATAGATGGACATTAATGGTTTTTAAAAAATGAATATTGAAATATGAGATTGGCCAGTTGCATAAACTGCTTAGACTAGTCCTAAAAGTTAGACACCTATTTTTTTTCTGCAAGACTGGTCATAACTTTTTTAAGTCAGTTACATAAAAACTTAGATTGCTCTAATTTGAATCTGAAAAGTAAGAATGATAACCGCTTGGTTAACTGCTAGTTAGTCAAACTTAAGACACAGTCTTAACGTGGTGAGTATGTTTATGCAACTAACCCATGAAATTATTATAATTTTTTTTAATGAACTGATACTCAAAATATGAAACTAAAACCTTCAGTTGGTGGCAGCAAGTCGCCGTATTAATGATTGAGTGAGTCATTCAGTTATTCATTCAACCGACTCCTTCAAACGAATGATTAATTCGGAAATTAAGCAAGTGACTGTCTTTATGAATTGCTCACTGAATCATTGACTTGATTCATTCAAAAATGTGATGTAGATTTTATCAGGAACAAAACACCACTGTATTTCTAAGAGACAAACAACAGTTCTGCTGTGGCTTTGGTTTGAACTATTTGCGAAATTGAGCCAAGCAGACAATACAATATTATGTCTAAAATTTCACATATTAACTTGTTATTGAACTATTATATAAATTCAACATCACATTTGTAATCGTGCAGATATTCGGGAAGAACAGCATTCTTGCTGTGTGATATTGCTAAACTATATATATCATAAATAAACCCATATGCGTTATTTTTTTCCATAATCACAACAATTAAAACGTTAAATAGACAGTAAGTAGACATAATTACTTTTATTGTTGCATATGAATAATTGTTTAGAGATTATCAATGTTTATTTGAAGTGTCAGTTTTTGCATTATGATTAATCAAACCTAAACACACACATGCTGAAAGAGAAAAGCCGTATCTGTGAAGGCTATATTACGAAAGGAATGATAAAACATTGTGCTATGTTAGATTTTTCGCTCATGTTTTTGAAAGCACCGCAGCATGTGAGTTAATGTTATACCTTTGTGGATGCGTTCTAAGATGACACGTTCTAAGATTTGATGCTGTCATTCCGGTATCTTCAATCAAGGCGTTAAAGGACCATTTTTAACTTGTTAAAAAAAAAATAATGATGACCAAATAATATAAAAATAGATAAATTTCACAGGAAAATGGATAAAATCAGGGCAAATACATTGAAAGAGAATTAACAAATATGACTAAAATATACAGGCAGACACTATGTCAAAACGGCAATCAAGAAATTAACCGATATCCTCGAAAAAACATGTGCATCATTTTCAGTGTCAACAGTCAGAATAAGCCAATTTAAATTCAAAAAGTGCCCAATATAAGTGATCGGAATAAGCAACGTAACTAGCAGGTATTTCACACTCCTTCATGCACACACCATGACAGTCAAAATTGTCATTCATTGATACATATTAATTAAATTATTCAACTGTGCTCTGATTTTAGAGTTACAATGATATTAGAGCCTTCATGTCATCTCCCTCCACAGGTGTAATTCACGTTGTGAGAGTTGAGTCACTCTCCCACTCTTTAGTGTAACTTATATTCAGGCCACTCTGGCATTGTGATCACTTGAATATACAGCTATGCATTCAAAATCTGATCACTTATCGCGCTAAAAAATCCATCACTCATGAATCATCACATCTGACTGCTGATAGTGACTGGCTAAAAGTGCGGCAGGCAACATCAACATCAGCCGCATCTGCCGTGTGTGTTCACATCTACATCAACAAGTATATGCGTGATGCAGATATTGTAAAAGCATATAAGTAAATTCAAGTTCTTTCTTCATGGCATGAGTAAAGAATAAAAGACTCAAGTTGTTTTTAAAATATTCTTGAGTCCAAGAAAACATGTTAAAAACGTATACTGATAGGAAATGAATTGACAAATTTCTTATTTATGACTTGTTGATTAAAATGAGTGTTTTAGTTTTGTGACTTCTTGTAGTGTATTGAGTGTTACAGCTACATTGTAATCAATATCTAGTGAATCTAAAACAATTCCAACTCGCTAGTGGTGCTTTTCGGCACTGATTTTCATGAGTCATCAATTTATAAATTTGAGTTTTAAAAGATACAGTGACCTCAGGTCCTCTAATAAATCATTGTGTAAATCTGTAATTTAAAAGAACAGAACCGCATAAAGATAAAAACAAGATCTCTGTCTGTCTCTTTATCTTCAGTCTCTGTTGATCATGTGACTGTGTGTCTCTGTAGCGGCTCCTTATTCACCATCGGCTGATCCTGAGGAAACTGGACTGATGTCTAAATACTGAGAGTCCTACAATAAAACACACAGACAGTCACATATGAGTATGAGACATTACTGTCATCACATCACAGCAGATCAATTTCAGAAAAAACAGCCAGAGATATTAGCATGTTCATATTACAGATATGAATGAAAAAACCGCTTATAGATTAATAATTACATGATCAACAACTTTCTCTTTATTGCTTACACACGGAGACACTGTAAGAGATCTACTGTATATGCATAGATCAGTCACTAAATTAAACTCTCATTAAACATTTTAAAGTACAGAGACTAAAGTGGAGCTGAATTATCTTATTTTCAGCTTTTTCCAATTACACCCATATGAGGCCTGTTACTAAACTTGGGCCAAATTAAAAGCTTTAAATAAAGAAAATATACTCACAGATTTGCAGTTTCTGTAGTTTGTAATGTGGATCAGCCCTCAGATCAGAGAGCAACTTTCTTCCTGATTGTCCTAGATTATTATTAGACAGATTCAGATCGCTCAGGCGTTCAGGGTTTGATCTCAGAGCAGAAGTCAGAGCAGCACAACCTTCACCGGTGACCCCAAAACCCCTCAACCTGTAGAGAACAATGACACTCTCTGTTCAGATCAGATTTAGAAGTGAATCCATTATTAGAGGAATAGTTCAAACTTAAAACACTAATCAATATGTCTGATGGATCTTATTCTCCAAAATGTATGGAGAAGTGATTTTTTTTTACATTTGTAAAACAATATTTTCAGTCACTGCAAAAAGGGGAATGTGCTGAACAGTAAGAATGAATCCAGCATGTTCTTCTTTTCTCAGTTCTGACTCTGTTGGGCTTGAGTCTGTTTAAAGTCAAGAGACTGAAATGTTGATAAATTGATCAGATCAGGTTAATGTTTTTGATTGAAGATTGAAGTGCAAATGAATTTTAAAAAATAGAAATGTGCACGGATAAATCATTTAAAATAAATACTTCAACACCGTGTATAAAAATTTGAATTGTCATTTTTGATTTCATGGTGACTTTAAGAAGAAAACGAGTCTTTATCTGATTGAATAAATGGCGCTTCTTGGTGAAGATAAAATACGGATAAAATGACGGATAAAATGAAAAACATTTCAAGGATTGTCTTTTTGTGTAGCCTGCAGATTACTGTAATACTCATAATAAGCACACACACTATTTTCGTCACGACCATCTTGACGTTTTTAATGCGCTGTGTTTTTGAAGTTACTTTGAAAGTGCCTGTATATGATCTTACCACAGTTTCTCCAGTTTACAGCGAGAATCCTCCAGTACAGCAGAGAGCTGATTTACTACAGAATCACCTATTTTACTGTCAGACAGATCCAGTTGTCTCAGGTGTTTAGGGTTTGATCTCAGAGCTGAAGCCAGAGCAGCACAACCTTCACCTGTGAGACTACAACAATACAACCTGTAGAGAACAATGACACACTCTTCACTCTCTCAGATCAGATCAGTTTAGAAGTGAATCCATTATTAAAGACAAAATATAAACTTAAAACAAAAACGCTTTTGATGAATCCTTGGACTGAGGTCAAAGGGGCCATTCACATAGAACACATTTTTGCATTTAAAAACGCGAGATGCAGGGCAGTGGAATGGAAAAAGTAATATCTAGGTCTTTTCTAAACGTTAAACTTCTTCTGAGTGCTGTGTTTTTAGAATGGCGTGTCATGTGAACGACTGCAAAAGAAGTGAGACGCGAACGCAATGATCAAACATTCATCTAACATGGTGCTTCTCATAATTTTTGGGCCAGCTACCTCCTATCCATTATCCAGGTCCCTTCCTATGGGGTTAGATTTGTTCCATTATTCCAAATAAATAGATTATGTTCCGCAAATAAATGTAAAGGGATTCACAAAAAATAAATTCACACATAAATAAAAATATTTACAAATATGTTTTATGTCACAAACACAACTCTGCCTGGCATTAATTTGTGAATTTTTTTGTATCTAGTATAGCGTTGTTCCTCCGCTGTTTCTCTGGCATTGGCATGTAAAATAAATACTGTGGCTTGGCTTGATACATAGTCTAATGGTCTAATGCAAATTTTAAATTTTACTGTACCAGTTTTTTATGGACCTTATACTTCCTATTTGAACCGATGCAGATGAATGAGCAAAGTTATTTCTGGACGAGACCGCCCTGATTGTAAAGCAAGATGTGGTTTACAATCAAAATAGTGAGAAGTGCGATAATTGGCCAGCACAATGTAGCAGTTATCTAATTGGCTTGAGTAGACGGTGGGTGGAGTCTACCTATTTGTAGATTTGCTGGAATGTCTTGATGCTGTTTCAAAATCCATAAATGCTTGCGGTAATTCACAAATGCATGAGAAGCGATCCACAAATACGTGCAACTCTAACATTTATTTGTGGATCTCATTCTATTTATTAGTGAATTTGTTTAATTTTTGTGAATCGTACATCTATTTGTGGATCATAATCTATTTATTTGGAATAATGGAACAAATCTAACCCCACACTTACTGACCCCATCACATAAAATATAGGCTACTTATCTGGCCTGAATATTAATGTTGATCATTATTCTTTGTGTATTATTATTATTATTACTGTTATTATTACTATTATCATGTCAGTCCATCTCAAATAGTCCAAAAAATGTTAAGCTGGTTTCTTGATCATTTTTAAAAGTTCCTCTTTTTTTCTGTATAAGCATAGATTTGACAAAAGCAAATGGAACCCATTACAATCAGTGATGTTGTCTACACTAGATTCAGAGCAACGCAACAAAACATTCCTGACAGTAAACTGATGCCCTGTTCTATTTATGACATACTTCAAGCACCCACACTACTTTTGATACAAAGGACAAATCTATTTGTAATGGTTGCTTTGTCGTGTTTGGCGTGGAAAGCTGTTGTGGAGCAGTGTCACGAGTGTCCAGTGTAGACACAGTGTAAGAATGAATCCAGCATGTTCTTCATTTCTCAGTTCTGACTGTTTTAAGGTCAAGTCTGCTTATAGTCAAGAAATCCTACCACAGCTTCTCTAAGGAGTGAAGAGTCTTAAATGTGAGCCAAAATCATCACAATTAAAAGAACCAAAGACTTAAACTACTTCAGTCTGCGTGCATTGAATTTATTTAATACACGAGTTTCACATTTTGAGTTGAATTACTGAAATAAATGAACTTTTCCACGACATTCTAATTTATTGAGATGCACCTGTACTTTACATTGTGTTTCATGGTGTGTTCCAATCTTACCACAGACTCTTCAGTTTACACTGAGGATCCTTGAGTACAGTAAAGAGAAAATTTACTCCAGAACTTCCTAGATTATTATTAGACAGAGTCAGTTGTCTCAGGTGTGAGGGGTTTGATCTCAGAGCTGAAGCCAGAAGCCATCTGTGAGACCACAATTCCTCAACCTGTAGAGAACAATGACATTCCTCATTCTCTGAGATCAGTTAAGCAGTAAATCCATTATTGAAGAGAAAAATACAAACTTAAAGCACAAATCAACTTTTGATGGATCATCGGACTGAGATCTAAAATGCCACAGAGCATCAGGCTCGTTAAAGAAAGATAAATAAGATTATTGCACAATGTCAGTGGTTTAACAAAACATTTGAATAACTGATAAATCTAATTTATTCATATGCAACTGCTCTGACTTCAAAATCTTATGTTGTTATTGATTAGAAAACACATCAAAAGACTGACTAATAAACTCTGGATAGCATCTGCAGCACTGAGGCTATTTGATCTTTTATTTTCTTAATGTTTTAACAGTGAAGTGATTGTTTTCAGTTATACTTACTGAACTGATCTGGATTCTTTAATCACAGGCAGCAGTTTCTGAAAAACTTCCAGTTTTTTGGTTTCATTGTTTCCTTCAACAAATTTATTAATGTCAAACTCATCCGGCATATTCTCTGATGTCAACAACACAAAAGCTACAGCTGACCACTGAGATGAAGAGAGTTTGGCTTTATTTATTGATCCAGATCTCAGATACTGTTGTATTTCCTCCACTAGTGAATGATCACCCAGTTCATTCAGACAGTGGAACAGATTGATGGATTTTTCTGGAGAGTCAATGGTCCTGATCTTCATCTTGATGTACTCAACTGTTTCCTCATTGCTGTCAGAGCTGCTTCTTGTCTGTTTCATTAGTCCTTGTAGGAGAATCTGATGAGACTCCACTGACAGACCCAGAAGAAACCGCAGGAAAAGGTCCAGATGTCCATTTTTACTCTGTAGAGCCTCATTCACAGCTCTCTGATGTAGGTCTGATAAAGTATACTTAAAAAACATTGAGAGGTCAGAGGACAAACTAGAGAAAATTTGTGAGCAGTTCTTTATAAAAAAGAGGTGCACATATAGAGCCGCTAGATGTTCCTGAACAGTCAGATGAACAAAGCAGAAGACTTTCCCTTGATACAAGCTAAACTCCTCTCTGAAGATCTGAGTGCACAATCCTGAGTACACTGATGCTTCTGTCACATCAATGCCACACTCTCTCAGGTCTTCCTCGTAGAAGATCACATTGCCTTTCACAAGCTGCTGAAAAGCCAGTTTCCCCAGTTTGAGGATCATGTCTTCATCTGTCACGTTCTTCTCATAGTCCTTCTCATGTTTGATGTTGATCTGAAGGATCAGGAAGTGTGTGTACATTTGAGTGAGAGTCTTGGGAATCTCTCCACTCTCTGCTCGACTCAACATCTTCTC
>NW_015505840.1:51987-53208 GCF_001515645.1 Sinocyclocheilus grahami
AAAAGACCTGAAGAATATCTGAAAGACTGAGTGTTTTGTCCTTCATCAGATTGAGCTCTCTGAAAGGAAGTGGAAATATGAGCTGGACGTCCTGATTCTCTTTCCCTTCAGCCCAGTCCAGGATGAACTTCTGCACAGAGACTGTTTTTCCAATGCCAGCGACTCCCTTTGTCAGCACAGTACTGATGGGTTTGTCTTGTCCAGGTAAAGCTCTAAAGATGTCACTGCATTTGATTGGTGTGTCCTCTGTTGCTGCTCTCCTGGATTGTGTCTCAATCTGTCTCACCTCGTGCTCATTACTGATCTCTCCACTCTCACTCTCTGTGATGTAGAGCTCTGTGTAGATCTCATTCAGGAGTGTTGGGTTTCCCTGCTTTGCTGTTCCCTCATACAGACACTCAAACTTCTTCATCAGATTTGATCTAAATGTGTTGAGGACTTCATGACTGTAAAATTAAAATACCACATTATTACATGAGTTAATAAAGATAATATATTTTTATTCTGTATCATATCTTCAAGTCTTATCTATTACAGAAATGTTAGACCTGAGATCGGTCCGTGTTTCTCCACTCTTAAAATGTACTGGATGACCTATACACCCTTCATTCCTCATAGACACACAGCTGGGCTCTGATGCTGAACTCTTCTGATGAAGTGAACTATAACAAAGAGAGATTAAAGACAATGCTTTGAATTACTGTACTTAAAAAAAATCACATTTATTTATTCCTAAAATACACTTTAAAGAGCACTTTGACAATTTTTATTTGCACTATTGTTACGGCCCACTCGTTTAAAGTCACAACATTGAACAGGGACCAATCACCGATATCAACAATACAACAATAACCAATAAATAATATTAAACACAAGTCTAGGGATAATAAAGTAAACATAAGAAAATAACAAATATAATAACCACAACAAAAACTTTAAGCTACATGATAAAAGAAATGCATAAAAATACAAATGAGAAAGAAGTTACATCCTGATCAAGAGCCACTCCTGAGAGAAATATCCCACAGAGAGTTCCTACCCCAAAAGAAACTCAGAGCACTTATATACTCTAATTAATTATCAATTAACATGGGGAATGAATCAGAGATTCCCACACTCTGCCCCAACAGGTATATATATTATATATATATATATTAGAAAAATCTATAAACATTAGTTAAAATCTATAAAGATGTACAACAAGAATTTCTCATATCTGAT
>NW_015505840.1:53344-74917 GCF_001515645.1 Sinocyclocheilus grahami
ACAGTATAAAAAATATAACAAAAGATTAAATATAACAAAATATTCTGAAGTGAAATTAGGAAATGCTTGTGATCTGCAAGCACATCAAACATGATGGAAATGAAGGAAAGACACAAAAGACACATAATGTTGGGAATTTGTTTTATGTGTCACCAAAGTGCATCCCTGTATGTCCCGCTCAAATACAACATATAAGAGATATTATGATTCTCCAAAAACAAAAACTTTATTCATACAAACTTATTTCAGTCAACACACACTATTACTACAAAGTAAGTGCAAAATACTGCATCCCAGCACACATGACACGATGATACACTGTGTCTCTCTCTCAGTATCTGGTTGACATGACTGTGCATAACGTTTGTGTCCGTGGTTAAAACAAGATGTTCATTTTTTTCTCCACCATCTTGATTGATGCTTATAATGAAATTGTGGTGTGCGTCATGGCAGGCGTGGCTTACTGGTGTGTTGACTGCGCAGACTGAGAGCAAACGTGAGAGGTCACGGGCCTACGGCAGGGTGTGGCCAAGTAAAAAATCTCCAAAAAAAATCGCTAGTTTTATTTAAATATAGCTAAAATAGCTCCTTTTTTTGCGAAAAAAAAAAAAAAAGTCACAGCTGCAATGAGAAAGTAGCTAAATTTGGCGACAAAATCCCCAAATTGGCAACACTGGCACACACACCTCTGGAGCGACCAGACCGCACGCCCCTTTCCACTTCCGTCACTCACGCTTCCCCAGGCTCACCGGTGTTGCCAACTAAATGCTGATGGCTATTTATGTTCTTACTCAGGGTTTTTGAAAAGATATAGGCTAACATACCTGTTACTCCACGAGTTCGCTATTGTAATGGATGCCATGGCATGGGGTCATCATATCTCTTCTTAAAGACCCCAGTCTTCTTTGTCAGTAGTCAGATTGGGAATATTTGTTTTTTATCTGGTTCTTCATGGGCGGAAGAGGAGAATGAGCTGTTTCGGAATGAAAAAGCTTCTCTCCCATACATTGTGTCCGACTGGAATCGCCAATTTGTCAATATTCCAAGAAAGTGTGGACTTTGTCATCTAAATATTTAATAACCAATAAGGCAAAGGACCTTGTTTCTTACAGAGTACTTCATCTATTTTATCCAGTGAAGCTCTTAAAAAAAGATGTTTCCTGATGTTGACTCTTTGTGGTTATGAAGACGAATCCATTTCTCATCTCTTCGTGCACATGCAAGTTTGTTCTGGAAGTATTTCTGTACTTTTATACGGATATGTATACACACACACGCACACATATATACAGAGATGTTTTATTTGGTCATCACAACTTTGCAAAGATGTAAAGGACCAATGTTTTTTGACAAATTTATTTTCTAGCAAAATATTTTTTACACAAATGTACATTTCAAGGTGCTAAGCCATTCTTTTTTCTTTTTTGTAAAGAACTTAAATCCTACCTAGACACTCTCCTTACATCCATCTCTAAAGCCCTTGAAAACGTCTCACTGTGTCATTCTTTTAATATTTTCCTGATTTTGTAACTTGAATATTGAATTCTCAATTACCTTTGGCATTGGTTTTGTATGTTCTTAGCAATAAAAAAAAGTGTTGCAAAACTAATTTTCAGGGGAAGTTGCTAAAGGAAAGTACACAGACACATAAAGGGTAGCGATGGTCTAGCAGTCGTTGAGGAAACTCTCTCTCTCTCTCTCTCTCTCTCTCTCTCTCTCTCTCTCAGAGTATCAAGCTCTTTCACGCGACAGAGCATCAGCTCACCTGAAATCTTTCAGCGACTCTTATTGATTGTGCAGTTTAATTTAGATGTATGTTTAAACATCTCACTGAATCTTCTCGTTGTGTTAGTGTGAGAGAGATCAATGAAACGAATATTGGTCCTGATGCTGCTCGCGCTCGGGCTCTCCTGCGCGCACAGAGGTAAGACAACATCAACATATCTTCTCATAAACACAGGATATGATGCATTTATGAGACAAAGCGCTTTAAACTTAACAAAGCAGTGGGTAAAAAAATGAATTTGTGGTAGCTGAGAGGTGCGCTTCTTCTGAAATGACCTGTGCATTCAAATGTTCAGAATTTTGAAAACTTGCGGATCAAGATTTGATCCTAATTGTTTTAAATGAGGAGCTTTTATTGCTGTGTTGAGATTTAAGGTTGAATGTCAGATTTGAAAACGGTCTTTAATGAAACGCTAACTTATGATCAGGTGCTGGAAGAAAATTGATCACATATGATGATAAATGTGAGTTTTTGGGATACAATAGTTATTTTCTCTCCTCTTCTGTCACAATAAGTGTCATATGATGCTATTATCAAAGTTTGAGAGTAGTGGTTCGTTTTGTATCTGTCTTATGAGTGTAAGTGTAAAAAATATTTAATATAAACTGTATAATGCTTTCAATACGCAAAATATTGATAAATAATTGTTTTGGTAGCAAGTTAATTAGTTTTAGTGAATTCAATAAATTACTTCATTGCATACGCCTTCTTATAAAATACTGTGTAGACAACTGACTGAAGATATTGAGCTTACAATAATTTATCAATGCTCAGCTTTTCTCATCTTTTTTCTTGTCTTATATTGCTGTCCTGCCCTGTCCAGTGATGCATGTTCTTGTCTTTCTCTTTCCATTTTCAGTGTTTATCCATCCTGTGTTTCAGCTTTGCTTGTTTGTGCATTTCATGATTCACTTCACTAGCTCCAGACTCCTCAGGCTGTTTGTCCCTGTCACGGGAATAAACAAATCTCTCTCTCTCTCTTCTTCAGAAACATAAGATAGTAGTGTATGTCAAAATGTATTTTGCACAAAGTTAATTCAGCCTGGAATGATCATAAACATCTGGAAATTACAAAATAAACCACAACCAAATGTGCCAAGCTGTTATTAGTGTATCGGATCAGTGTCAGCAGATGCGGGATAGACTGGTATTGGTAGTTAGACACCTTTACCTTGTGCTTGCAGTTACTGTGACACACTGAGCAGCTGCTGAATTCAGGTCAGTCTATTGCGTTACGTTTCCAAGCAACAAAGGGCAATGCATTATAAGGAAGGGAAAGGAACCTATGTAGACCTTGGGTTTTCAAATCAATGATATTACGGACTTCTTTTACTTCATTGTTTATATAGCAAATAAAATATATTTCTTAGAAACACAAGAGTTCAGGTCTGGTGCAGTATAAATACAGTATATACTGAAAATATCTGTCTTTGCATGTTTGTTTTTTTTACTGGCAGAAACTACTGATTTATAAAGATGCACAATCATGTAGGCTCATTTTATGTGTGTTTGGTAACACTCTCATTTCCACCTGTTAAATTAACTTACACTCTAAAAAATGCTGGGTTAAAAAGGGACAAACCCAGCGATTGGGTTGTTTTGAACCAGCGGTTGGGTTGTTTTGAACCCACCCGCTGGTTCAAAACAAGCCAACCGCTGGGTCAAAACAAGCCAACCGCTGGGTCAAAACAAGCCAACCGCTGGGTCAAAACAAGCCAACCGCTGGGTCAAAACAAGCCAACCGCTGGGTCAAAACAAGCCAACCGCTGGGTCAAAACAAGCCAACCGCTGGGTCAAAACAAGCCAACCGCTGGGTCAAAACAAGCCAACCGCTGGGTCAAAACAAGCCAACCGCTGGGTCAAAACAAGCCAACCGCTGGGTCAAAACAAGCCAACCGCTGGGTCAAAACAAGCCAACCGCTGGGTCAAAACAAGCCAACCGCTGGGTCAAAACAAGCCAACCGCTGGGTCAAAACAAGCCAACCGCTGGGTCAAAACAAGCCAACCGCTGGGTCAAAACAAGCCAACCGCTGGGTCAAAACAAGCCAACCGCTGGGTCAAAACAAGCCAACCGCTGGGTCAAAACAAGCCAACCGCTGGGTCAAAACAAGCCAACCGCTGGGTCAAAACAAGCCAACCGCTGGGTCAAAACAAGCCAACCGCTGGGTCAAAACAAGCCAACCGCTGGGTCAAAACAAGCCAACCGCTGGGTCAAAACAAGCCAACCGCTGGGTCAAAACAAGCCAACCGCTGGGTCAAAACAAGCCAACCGCTGGGTCAAAACAAGCCAACCGCTGGGTCAAAACAAGCCAACCGCTGGGTCAAAACAAGCCAACCGCTGGGTCAAAACAAGCCAACCGCTGGGTCAAAACAAGCCAACCGCTGGGTCAAAACAAGCCAACCGCTGGGTCAAAACAAGCCAACCGCTGGGTCAAAACAAGCCAACCGCTGGGTCAAAACAAGCCAACCGCTGGGTCAAAACAAGCCAACCGCTGGGTCAAAACAAGCCAACCGCTGGGTCAAAACAAGCCAACCGCTGGGTCAAAACAAGCCAACCGCTGGGTCAAAACAAGCCAACCGCTGGGTCAAAACAAGCCAACCGCTGGGTCAAAACAAGCCAACCGCTGGGTCAAAACAAGCCAACCGCTGGGTCAAAACAAGCCAACCGCTGGGGCAAAACAACCCAACCGCTGGTTCAAAACAACCCAATCGCTGGGTTTGTCCCTTTTTAACCCAGCGCTGGGTTATATTTAACCCAGCATTTTTTAGAGTGTAGCTTCATCTAATGCTCACTTAAAGTTAACCTTTATTAAAAGCTACTAACTACTAAAGTAATCTTTAGCAAATCTCATCATGATCATCATGAAAGAAACATCCTTCTTATAGTTCATTATAATATTGTGATGTCTAAATTCCTTAGTGTTTAAAACTATCAGTGAAACACACATTTTAAACAATGGTAATGTTAGGTATTGTTTTAAATAAAAATGTTGCTACTGTTTGTTATCATATTATTGTACTATTTGTTTTTGTAATATTTTCAAATAATTAGACATGTTGACAGGTAACATGCAATTTTTAACATTCACATGGATATTTAAAGGTGAAATGTGGACAGAACTAAACAGAATTGCAAAAAATAATAACAAAAACAGCTCCAAAAAGCAATTATCGTGGTTTAGACACTTTAAGATATTTAAGTGTGTGCATAAAAAGATATCATGTATTATTCAGCAAACCTCTAAGCACTTAAAATAAAATTTTTTGCAACATTCTTTAAATTGAGCCTATATATAAGAGTGCCAAATGAAAATATCTCATCCCTTTCAAGAGTTATAGCCATTTAAAGAAAAGTGACCCATGCCAAGTTTGAATGATGATGAATCAACAGTTTAAAATTATAGTTGTTATGGGTCTATAACAAACAGTTCAGGAGTTATGGTCAAAAATGTCAATGTCATTTGGCCAATCGGGACGAATCCATGCCATTGTGTTCCCAAATTGATTTCACCAAGTTTCAAGTCTCTAGGCCTTACAGTTTTTAGAAAGTATTTTTTACAGAAAACACATCTTGTTTACACTGAAAGACTAGTTCTTTGGAAGATAGCAGTGCTTGAACTAGAATCAGGATGGTTGAACAGACCTCGTTAGGCTCCTGGGTTGTTGACTCTTGGGTTTGGTTTCGCTGAGGCTGCGTTCTACATACAGTTGATTAATGCGTTGAGCGTCTGAACCTCTGTGGGTTCTGACAGCCCTCTGATTGATTGTTCACCATGTATCATATATATTCCTTAGTGGAGTGAGTGTGTCATTATCATCATCATCATCATCATCATCATCACACAAAAGAAGCTCCATGTTCCTCCTCTCTCAAATGTGTGTGTGTGTTTGGCTGCTCATGGGAGGCCAACACCATATGTTCATCACTCATTTCTCCTTTAACTTTGTGTTCATGCATGCACACCTCTCCACACACCCCTCATGTAGGAAGTTCAGTGTGTGTTTTAGAGTTTAGGAGCTCTTACATCAGCACTATGGAAGTGTTACAGCAGTATTGCAGAGCATTCATCATGTTCCTCTATACAGAAGCTGCTTGGATTTTAAGACTGGACAGGATAGAGGAAAAGAAGAGATAAAGAAATAATATTATGCCAACAGTAATTATTATTATTTTATCCACCCATTCATTTTTCAAACTGATTATCCTCTATAGGGTCGCAGGGTAAATTATATCATATCATATCATATCATATCATATCATATCATATTATATTATATTTTATTTATTATATCATATTATCAATATTATATATTATATTGAACACAGAAAATTAAGTCAGAAATAAAGGTTGCAGGTCTTATAAGCACATATTTCCATATACTGTAAGTCAAAAAAACTTTCAGTCATTCACTTATTGTTGTATATTTGAGATTTTATTTTAGTTAAAGTTTTAGTAATTTTGTAGCTTAGTAGTTTTTGTTTTTATTTCAGTATTTAGTTATTTTAGTACATCATGGTTAGCATTTATTTTATTTTAAGAATGAAAATGTTTTTAATGGCTTTAAATTTAGTTTCAGTTTTAGTTTTAATTAACTTTAATAACTCTGGTTTGAGTACATCAAAGATTATTACATATTACAAAAAAAGTTTTTAAAAAGTAAAATAATTTTTTAGAATTCATTGTAAAATAATCAGTTTTAACTATTTGGAAATATAGTTTTTATTTGACAATATGCACACATTCATTCACTCTTAATCATATGCCTAATATGCTGAAAATGGCTCCTTTTTTCATGTCACAATCATTTATGACTACATGAATTGTGCAAATGAAGCTTTAAAATCAAAACAGCAAAATCTGACCAAAAAAAAAAAGAGTAGTTGCTTCACTTACTTCGCCCATTTAACATTTATATCATAGAATGGATGTCAAGTATTAAATGTTTGGCTTCTTACATTGCACTCTTTCACTGTCACAATGGAATTCACACTCGGTTTCTATGAACAGTTAACTTCAGCTTCTTTGATGTGATTTGACATCTCAAACATTTTGACATTGAAGAGCGCTTGGACATTAATATGTGCTGTTTTTGTCATCCTAACATCATACAGAGCAACGCATAATAGAGCACAACAGAGCACAACAGAGCAGCATCAAGAATATCAAATATTATGGTGGACAATTTTACCGAGTCTGATTATACTCTGTGATATACTGATATACTTTATGATATTGAAATTTATTTTTAAACAGCATCTTTTCCCATTGTAAATTCTCCATTCTAGCTTAATCCCACAGTTGTCAGAGTCACGGGCAGCATGGCATGTGTGTGTGTGTGTCCAGAGAGGCCACTAAACTCTGTCGTGTCTCATCTCCGATCCTCTCATCTCCAGTAATCTTTGCAGAATTAAGTTCAATTTAGTCCATTAGTGCAGCCTAATGGAAGCATCTGAGAGTTTAGAGTCACTTAATCAGGCATCTTCACATTATGAGCGTTTTTGGAGTCGATCTGGAAATCTCATAACTTTTCCACAAATCCTTACTCAGGGTTTCTGTGGGTCATAGCATTAAATGTTTCATGCACTGAAAAATGTATTTCTGTCATGACAACTCTCGGAGGGATTGGCATGGTAATGTACATGACAATGTTAATGTATTTGGTCTTGGCGGAATAGATCTGCTGCTGCTGCGGCAGAGCAAGTACCGAGACTTGCTACTGCCAATACATCCACAACATGCTGCTGTGAGCATGTAAGAAATATTACTGCTGCAAATATAACATACATGAAATAACCCCCATATATAGCATACATGAATCACCTCGTAGCAGATCTATACAAGTGGAGCTGGGGAAGGTGGAGGATTTCTGAAGCAAGCTGCAACTGCTACGGCAAGAACTAGTCATATATTTGAATGTTGAGCAGCGAGCTCATTGGCTACCGATACAGGAGAGAACCAATCAGCTGTGCCATGTGATAATGATGTCATTAGGTCAGATTAAGTTAGACCTATATGACTGCGACATCTAGAGTTTCATGCCAGAACTATGTATATCTTCCACAATGTTTTTGTCAAGTTTGCCAATACAAATACATACTAAACATTCTTACATCAAGATTAATTTACTTGAGATGCAAAATGAAGATATGCAGTCTTGTTTACTGAAAAACTGAGCAAAATTAAGTGAGTTTATGTTTAAAGCAAGCACAACTATTTGCCAGTGGGGTATGAAAAAACATGTCATCCCCATACAGACTAAGTTGATTTTTCTGTTGATCTCTTTGAGTCTGTTGATATTTGTTCTTGTTTTAATCACATACTTCTTTTTGATAATTTTCTCAGAGAACAAGACTTCTTACACTTCTTTTGATTCTCAAGTAAATGTATCTTGATTTAAGACTCTTTGGAAAAAAGACAAACATATTGAGGAAAACATAACTTTTTTGCAGGTACAGTAAAATATTCCCATAGTCTAGTGGTTGGGAACAAGTATTCAAGGCTTAAGCCTTAAGCTAATATTTTGTCAAATGAATTAAAGGTAATGGAGATTGTATTTTTTTGGAAATTGCACTTTTAAACTTTGAAGTGTTGCTAACACAACTTATTGTGTTATTTTGAGAACATGAATGAATTGTGTTCCCTTCAATTTATTCCTTAAATTTTCTTTACTTGGTCTTAAAAAGTTATTTAAAAGTCTTACATTTACCTTCATAAAACCTGCAGAAACCCTGTTGTTCCTGACAGTATCTAACAAACAAGTATATCTACATCTTTATTCTTTCCCTTACATATAATACAACAAATATTTCTGCTGAATATACACACTTGAAACTGTCACACAACCTCAATCATATCTGCACAGACCAAAACAACTTTGATTTTCATAACTCACTAAAAAATATTATATTTTATTTATTTCCAGTAACCTATTTCTGTCATTCCCTCTGTGCTCTGGGCTCATTTCCCTCCATAAGTGATGAGATGAAAGGAACCAGTTTGGCTCTAAATGCACAAGACTGTAAAGGAGCCATTCTGGCTCTGTGCTTCCACAGCACCTCTGAATCACAGATACAATAAAGCTGCAGGGGAGCAGTCGCACTCCTTCAATGCCCACTGCACTGCTGCTGTGGGAAATGCTGATCATCACGAGCACTGTGGCTGGGAGTGAAGCCGCAAGCCTTGTTTACTAGTACTACTGCTAACTGGCCTCATGCTGAGGAAACCTTCAGCCAGAAATATGCTGTTAATGCCATATCTCATGAAGCAGACCTTTATGCTATAGAAATAAAAGACACTGAAGCAGAACTTTCCATCAGAAAATCACTTTTAGGTCACTGACACACACACAGTGAGCAAACGGCTATATCATCTATCACAGGATCCACCATTATCACCGTACTATATAGCATTTTAGGGCTGGGTGTCGATACAGATTTATTAATTTCATTTTATCCCAATTCTGATTAATCTGGGCAAATTTTGTAATATTTATTATTTTTTTATTACTTTTTTTTTTTTTTACAGATAATGATAAATGGTAAATTAAATTATTTGGTGCAATGGTAAATTAAATTGGTAAATTACACACATATATATATATTATATATATATATATATATATATATATATATATATATATATATATATATATATACATACATACATACATATATTGTGTATATATTGTGTATATATATATATATATGTATGTATATATAATGTATGTATGTATATATACAGTATATATATATGTATATATGTATGTATATATGTATATACCATGTGAACCAACTGAAGTAAACTTATTTTTATAAAACTGTGATATATTAATATATTATTAAATATATGATATATTACAACTATGAAAGGGGGGGGGAAGTGAATTTTTTTATTTTTTTAAATAACAAAAATAGTAACCTTAAAAATTCCATCTAAATCAGTGAAGTTTTACGTGTTTTCTTGTCATTATTTTGCGGTACACAGCGGTTTTTTTAAAAACTGGATTCAATCCAGATTACTCTCTATAAAATATGACTTATTTTTCCGTGGAGTTGTAGATTTGGCAGAAGATTCATCCCTGCAGGTGCGACACTGCTAAAAAGCCATGTGGGAAACACCCCGATATCGGGATTTTACAAATCAGTATCAAACTGGTTGAAATAAAAATTGCGTTTAATTGGGAAAATAATATTTTTGACTTTTTCTTGTTGCTATTTTTTTAGCTACATTAAAACTAAATTCTTGCTAGAAATACCCATTTTACAAAACACAATGGCATTGGTAAGAAGAGAAAGCAGATGAGAAGAGGAGAGAGCATGCATTTGGGAGGGAGATTGCACACTCGGGATGTAGGAAAACCTGTAACAGCTGCCAGCGGATTAAAACAGCTTTGAGACAGATTAACACTTTATTTCCTCTGTTGTGTACGTGAGAAAAAGCCACTCTTTCGGTTGGCTCTGCAAGCTCTTTGATTGACCCAGAATGAGAATCTGTTACTGTGTTGTTTTAGTGCATTTGTAATAGTTTTAATAAATATGTTTTCCTCTCTGCAGGGTATAAAGTGGACTGCTGTATTTATCAGTCAATGAAAGTCCTTGTTTTCCATGTCTTTCAAACAGAAGTCGATTTTTAGTGATTTGGCCTCCGTTCAATCTCACGCTCTCCATTTCCCTCATCTTTCTTTCTGTCCTCCATTCTCTTTCTCCTGTGCTTCTCTCAGCTTTAGTTGGTCTCTCTGGGACATAAAACAAGTAAATGATATGGCCCTGACCTTTAGAGGGCATGCTTTATTTCTTATAAGACGAAAAATTGTGGATGAGAGAAGAAGAAAGTGAGAGCAGATCAGCTGCGCATGTGGGTTGACCTTTCCAAGGTGTAATTCACAAGAGACCATAAATTAATTACAAATGATTGTATATTTTCATTTGCCAGGTTTCTCTATTCTCTTCAGTGTCTGGTTAGAAATCAAACAATATAGTTTGTATGTAGTCTTAAAGATCAAAAGATGTCAATTAACGTCTTTGATAGATCTCATATACAGTCTTTTTTTTTTTATTAATCAACATTATTCATTGTAAAACTTAAAGAATTGTTGGCTGCTGTAAGCTGCCAGCTCATTTTTAAATGGTTGGTTGTAAAACGCATTAACCGCACATCCATGTCATTTGAACATGAATTTTCTCCACAAGTGCCTACAGAGTGTTGAGGATTTGAAAAACTGCTGCATTTAAAGACAGATTGACTAAAGAACAATCCATAAAGTTACTGGTTGTAGCCAGGGCTGGACTGGGACAAAAAAAATCGGCCCTGGCATTTTTTGGTCCAGGCGGCCCACCACCACTTCTATATATATATATATATGTATATGATCTACCAGTCAAAAGTTTTTGAACAGTAAGATCTTTAATGTTTTATAAAGAAGTCTCTTCTGCTCACCATGCCTGCATTTATTTGATCCAAAATACAGCAAAAGCAGTAATATTGTGAAATATTTTTACTATTTAAAATAACTGTTTTCTATTTGAATATATTTTAAAATGTAATTTAATCTTGTGATCAAAGCTTGAATTTTTCTTCAGTGTCACATGATCCTGCAGAAATCATTCTAATATGCTGATTTGCTGCTCAATAAAACATGTATTACTATGTTGAAAACAGTAGATTTTTTCAGGTTTCTTTGATGAATAGAAAGTTCAGAAGAACGGCATTTATTTGAAATAGAAATATTTTGTAACATTATAAATGTCTTTATCATCATTTTTGATCAATTTAAAGCATCCTTGCTAAAAGTATTAATTTCCATAATTTCTTCAACCCCCCAAAAAATAATAAAAAATAAATATACTGACGCCAAGCTTTTGAATGGTATAGTGTATAATGTTATGAAAGCTTTTTATGTCAGATGAATGCTGATCTTTGGATCTTTCTATTAATCAAATAATCCTGAAAAAATTTACTCAACTGTTTTCAAAATTTGAAAATAATAATAATAATAATCAGAAATGTTTTTTTTGAGCAGCAAATCAGTATATTAGAATGATTTCTGAAGGATCATGTGACACTGAAGACTGGAGTGATGATGCTGAAAATTCAGCTTTGATAAAAGGAATAAATTATATTTTAAAATATATTCAAATAGAAAGCAGTTATTTAATTTATATATATATATATATATATATATATATATATATATATATATATATATATATATTTTTTTTTTTTACATTACATTAAATTTCTGTCCCATTTCTGTCCCCCTTACTTCTGAAATGATGGCCACGCCCCTGCCTCTATGAACACACTTGACTTGACTTGGCCAAAAAAATCGCGGGGGACGAATTTACATTATATTAAAAAGTGTTTTCGTATTCTACACTCATGGCACGCACACACGTTAGGATAGGTTAGATGCCTGCCTCCGCTGCGAGTCCCTATCAAGCACTTTACAGATTCAACTACTCTCTTCTTCTCCTCCTGCCTGGCTCTTTGGCCCGCATCATCTCTCGCAGAGCAAGCCTGTTCTTGATAATGCTGCTGTGAAAACGTGGGGAAAGCCGACGAGGAAGAGGTTGGGGTGAAGCGATCTTTATATAGGCGGAACAAAATACTTCATCGCTCTGTCTATAGCGCATTGTGATTGGATGGTTTACGCTGTCAATACAGGAGACAAACCAAAGGGCCACTGGCTGCTCGCTGTCCATGCGTGACGGCCCTTGGCAAAAAAAACAAAAACATTCTGTCGGCCCACCGGGAAATGCCCGGTATGCCCGATTACCAGTCCAGCCCTGGTTGTAGCCCTAAAGGTAATGATACACTGGGCAACTTTTTGAGCAATGTTGCCTTCAACGGGCAACCAGGTGAGACACAGGGCCCACGACCGATCTAAAGTATCCAGATAGAAATTTGTTGCCCATTCTCAATGGTAAAGTCCCCAAGCAACATCGCTTGGCAATGTTGCCCAGCCAAATCCAAAAAGGTTGCCCCGTGTATCATCACCTTTAGGTCATACAACACCTTAACATTGTTGTGTGATGCTTACAACAACCTGTGTAACTCCTTAAATAAACACTGAAGAAAATCTGGCTTGCATTCTTTCCTTCTTTCATTTTTGATTAAGAAAGAAAAGTCCAGTCAGCCTGATCAAGCACGGTGCAAAGGTTGACAGTGAATGTAGAAGAAACAGGCCTGGAAACTATTTCATGCATTGATTGAGATGGAAGCGCAACTGAGATAGCCAACTGTTTTAAACAGATTAAAAAAGATTAAAGTACACTTAAAAAAATAAAGGTTCCAACAGGGGGGTTTCGCAGCATTTCTACTATTGAGTGGCATTCATGTCAGTGTGCATTGACCGAACAGTATTCTGAGAATCATGCCTTTGTGAACATTACAGAGGGTGCAGTCTTGTGTTTAGAGATGCAGAAGTATTTCAAAACAGATTCTCAATGGTTTGATTTCAAAGTAGATCTTATCTCTCTCTTCCTCTTTCTAAGTGAATAAGCACAAGCCGTGGATCGAGAGCTCATACCACGGCGTCATCACAGAAAACACAGATGTGGTTCTGTTGGATCCTCCTTTAGTGGCTCTGGATAAAGACGCACCAGTTCCATATGCAGGTAAGAAAGCAAGAAAGAAAGCGCTTTATAGGCTACTGGGTTTGTAGTACAGCGCTGCACACACAGCTCCTGTTCCTGAGGCAGTCTCAGCTGATGAGTGTGTTTGTGTACTCCATCTGTTCTTTCTGATTATTAGATGCTTTATGCTTTTCCAGATCCCCTGCTGGTTGCCAGATCACACTGCCAATGTATCAGATACTCCAGCTGAACTATATTTCTCTGATACACTTAAACTGAGTCACTATCTATCTATCTATCACCTGTTGTTCTACCCATCTATCTATTGTAAAACCATTCAATTTGTCTTTATAAACTTTGCTTCAAAGAAAAATACAGTCAGTCATATATTAATTTCTTTGAATTTTAATGCATTTCATTACATACAAATTTGAATTGCAATTCTGCATCCTGTTTACTAATTCACTTCAATTGAAAATGCCTCTCAGAATGGCACACAACCCTGGAATCAATATAAACTTGCAATTCTAAAGCATCTCGAAACAATTTAAAAAGATTCAGGTGGAATTAATTTAAAAATAACAATTGACATAGTTCAAAAAGGAAGTCTTTCTTTTTACTCTCCCTCTAGCACTTTTTCTTTTCATTTTTCCATCTCTGATGATTTAGTGCCACTGGTGGTTTTCGTTTTCTCTCCGTAAAATACTATCAGATTTAACAATCTCTTCTCTCTCTTATTCCTCCTAAATAAATGAGTTCTTTGGGGAATGTTAGTGGAGTTTTTACTCGCAGAAATCTAGTCAGACAGCTGCTGCTAAAAGAGACCCAACACTTCAGAAAGACACTGAGATCCATGACATCTAACACACACACACACACACACGTTTTGTCTGTTCCCATCTTCCCCAACATACAGTATCCTTTCATGTGATTTACTGCCACATGTGACCTTTACACAAACAACCCTGACTGTATTCTGACAAGGAAATTAATTAACTAGTGTACATAATGCATTCCCTTGAGAGAGACGGAGAGGAGAGGAAGAAAGAAAGGGGTTCTAGGTTATAGTCTGATAAATTAAAAATATATAAAAAAATTATTAATATTATACAATTATTTATTATTAATGATACATATTAAATTTTAATATTTATAAATGTATAATATTTCATATTATATATGTAGGTAGGTAGGTAGGTAGGTAGATAGATAGATAGATAGATAGATAGATAGATAGATAGATAGATAGATAGATAGATAGATAGATAGATAGATAGATAGATAGATAGATAGATAGATAGATAGATAGATAGATAGATAATAGCACTTCTACTTCACACTAAACTAAGAAAATATTATCCATGCATGTAAAAGCACAGATCTGATTGAATTAAGTTTGTGTTTGACACTCAAAATGTCTTCAATGTGTGTTACAGGTAATGTACCTATAAAATGTAATTAAATATAAAGTGTGATTAATGGTTCTCCAGCAACCAACGATGAAGTGTAATTAATTAAGAGGGCGTAATTTATGTTGAAGCGAGATTGAGTTTGTTAAGAGGGTAATTGCTGGCAGGTTACAAACCAACATGCTGAATAATTGATGGGTGTAATGCTCCAGTCATGTGAGCTGAACGCTGTAACGGAGCAGCGGTTTATAGAGAGCTGACTGATGAAAATAGCCAGGCTGCTGTGAATGCTAGATCAAACGCAAGATTTATCATGTAGTTGCTAAACAATGCTTTGATAGGTTTTAATCATAAACACTTTAAAGAACTTTACCTCAAAGTACAAAGAACAGTCGACGGTATATGAACCAAAGGCAGAGCTTGTTATGGTTATAACGGAGGATAAATCCAGTTATTCTGACTAGATGAAAGTTATGTATTCCATCTGAAATGTCTCTTAACCACTTTAAGGCACCAGGATCTGAAATTAACATTTAAGTGCCAAATGCTAGAAAAATGTGGTTTCAGATCAATAATAAACCATTTGCCAGTGGGTGGCCACAATGGGAACTGTTTTAGTGACAGGTGCAATATGTATTTTTAAATTTAAAAATATTACAAAATAATTTATATTATAATATATAAATATATTTATATTATATATATATATATACATTCATATATAAAATAATAATATATTCATATATATTTTTAAAATAAAACAATAGACCATTTGCCAGTGAATGGGCACAAAGGGGACTGGATGTTTTTGTGATGGGTGCAATATGCACGGAAATGAAAATCTTTACATTTAATTAAAATTATAAAATTATATTTTATTATAATAACTATTATAGTTTATATTACATTATTCTCTCTCTATATATAACATTACTGTAAATATTTTATATTTATAAAAAGCACTGTTTCTTCTTTATGTTCCGTTACTGTATTTATAGTTTATAGGATAGTTGTTCTGTCTGAAAGGAGAACAGGAGATGGAGGAAACCTCACATGCTGTTTTGTTTCAAATCAGAAGCGACAAGAGACTGAAGGGGAATAAGTGATTGAACTGAAAGAAAGCATGAGTGACAGAGGGAAGGAGAGAAAGCATGTCAAAGCTCGCTAGGCACTTGAATGATAAAAGACAGCATTCAGGAATGTGTGCGTGTGTGTGAGGGGTCACTGCGAGTGCAGACGTATACGACTCCCTCAAGGCCTATACGACGCTCTGTCTCTAAGAGGGACAGTAACAGAGTATAAATCACAGCTGCTGGGAGTCTCCAGCCTACGGCGGCCTGTAAACTTTGATCAAACACATGGCATTAAATGACACACTGGCTGTGTCCCAATAACATACAGAGGTTTCAGTTTCAGTGTTCAATGTCTGTGTAGCCATGCGTTTGTAACAAGTGGCCCCGTTGCCGAGACTACGCCACCCCGAAATACCGGGGAAAATAACCCAAATAAGGACATGCAAATACGTTCCACATGAAAAGAGCAAGAGGCGTGAATCTCCGTATGAACAATCTTTTTTTAAAGCTAAAAGAATGGGCTAATATTAATTTAAAACCCACAGCACTGACATAGGTTCAAAAGAAGACAACAGAAAACATCCAAATAATAATGCTGTAGAAAGCGGAGTCTTCCTATATGAGAAGCGGGTGAATGTAACAGCACCAGGTACGCAAAAGAGAAAATCACACCAACCCGTATCACACGCACAAGACTCACTGCAAATAGTAACAGCAATAGTGACACACAAAAGTGTTAAATAATGTCCGTGGTGCTGTCAAAACCCAGCCCGCTCCCGGAAGCACTCCACTCCTACAAGCAAAGGAAAAGAGAACATCACATTAAAAATAAACCACAAATTGAATGTCCATGTTCACAACAAAAGAAAACAATCAACTTTTGAAAAAGAATTCACAAAGTAAGAGAAACCAATTTCAAATCACTCAAAACAATGCCAAACAGAAAACAAATAAACCAACAAACATCAAGCCCACTTGAATACTAGATATGGACGTAATTAAACTCCCAAAAGCAGCAGCGTGGCTCGAACAATGCAGAATAGGGAACGAGCTGCATTAATTACCGCTCCCGCTCAACCTATTCCAAAACACACACACAGCACAATTACAATAAAACATGCAAGGTTATTTAGCTATTAGAGCAATTTACCTACCTGTTGATACGATGGTGTAATGCTCATGACAACAGACTTAAGAATCATACAACAACCTCTTTAAAGGCTCCTCTTTAAAAGGTGACCGTGACAACAGCTGGTGCTACGACCTGGGCTACGTTACACTGCGAGGCCACAATCAATGGGGGCCGTGAAGGCACACCGCACTGAAACACAAAAACTCTTATTAAGCTGAACACAATTTCCCCCAGCTTCCCATACGTCATTGCTTACCTGAGAGCAAACAACGCACGCACCCAGTATATCTCAGCAGCCTAACAACACACATGGAAGGCCATAACAGGAGGGAAGGGGCGGCTTTCAACCATGACGCACTCCAAGAGGCAGAACCAACCAACTTATATACCCTAACCTGGCAGTCGCTCATTGGCCACCTAATTAATGGTGACATTTTGACAACCTCACTACACGTTCATTTAGGCATAAAAGTGTCATTTGCTGACAATGTCTTACAATTATGTGCATGCAATTCAGCAGCAGGCAAAAAAAGTAATGGTGTCAAAATTAAATTAATTAATTTTTTTCATGAAATAATACATATTGTAGTTATTTAATGTTTTTTTGGTTATCTCAAAAGCTCAGTTGAACTATATCATTAGATGTGATGTTATGGTTCCTGTCTGAAACCTCATTATAGGTGGCTTTAAATTCAATAAAGCTTTATGAACTTTGATAACACTCACACAAACACATAAATGACATTTAAAAATATACCTACAAAAAAAAAAATGGACACAAAAAAATACTATTCTGCTAATAGCATTTTGGATGAAACAGTTTTTTTTTCACACTCTTTTAAACCATACAAAAAAAATTGTCGAACTGGGCATCACGGCAGCAGTTTCATGCTTACACAGCTTTGAAGATTATGGAAACTATGTTATTGATTGCTTTAAAAGCATATGTATGGAGCCAAATCGGCCTCAAAAATAATACATTTATAAAACAAAATTCATAAATGCACAGCACAATTTACGGTGTCAAAATTAAATTAATACATTTTTTAAAATTGTAGTTATTTAATGTTTTTTTGGTTATCTCAAAAGCTCAGTTGAACTATATCATTAGATGTGATGTTATGGTTCCTGTCTGAAACCTCATTATAGGTGGCTTTAAATTCAATAAAGCTTTATGAACTTTGATAACACTCACACAAACACATAAATGACATTTAAAAATATACCTACAAAAAAAAAAATGGACACAAAAAAAAACTATTCTGCTAATAGCATTTTGGATGAAACTGTTTTTTTTTTTTCACACTCTTTTAAACCATACAAAAAAATTGTCGAACTGGGCATCACGGCAGCAGTTTCATGCTTACACAGCTTTGAAGATTATAGGAACATCCTCCAAAAAAAGATATTTATGAATCTTAACCTGCCAGGAAGGTCTCAAAAATACCGCACACAAATTCAAAGCAGTCCACGCATGTGTGATGATTTGCAAATGCAGATTCAACGATCCATAAATACATGTAAAATCATTCATAAATGTGTGATGGAAATTAATTCAAGAACTTGATATATACATATTTGTGTAAACATTTTAAATTTATTTAGGTAAGATGCTTTTGTGTGAGCATTTGGGGAAATATTTATGCTTTTACTTCTGTATTTATGAATTGTGTTTTGAATTTGCGAATCGGATTTTGTAAATGTAAATTGTGCTGTGCATTTATGAATTTTGTTTTATAAATTTATTATTTTTGAGGCCGATCTGGCTCCATACATATGCACCATAATTACACCTTAAAAACGAAACAAAGCTCCAAATGTAAATTCGTAAGTGGGTCACGGGTCAGTATTGATTAAAAAAATGATAAATGCAGATAATAACAAGCAACTAAAGCTAATAATCATGCATAGCAAAGTAAAGAGTCATTTGTTGTTGAGGTCAAAGTTCATGTGTTCTGTCGAACTCAAAAACTCATCATTCACTTAGTAGAAGCCAGTTAAATTAGAAAGATGGCAACATATAAAATGAAATACTCTAAACCTCGATAAAAATAAAGAGAACATCAAAAGGTTAAATTGTGTGTGTATATTACACACACACACACACACACACAAGGATATATTACTAATTAGTTTGCATTGTGCCGTGAATTATTGATTGCAGAGAGAGACGTTTAGAAACCAATATTCAGTCCAGTTGTCCTTTTCAGCATTTTTACATGAATTATTTAGCATATTGTTACAGTATATGCAGCTCAATATTAATATATTTAAATAATAAAACCCCCATTATTTTGAATTATATAAAATGTACAAAAAATATAGTCTTTTCTGAAGTGAAAACGGTTGAGAGACACTGGTTTAAAGAATATGGTGAGAGAAGAAACAGGAAGACCGGAGGAAAAGATACACTGTAAAAAGTAATGACGCTCAATAGGCCAGCTGACATCTCTTCTTCATCATAGTCCTAGAAACAAGAATACAATATACCCTGAGCTACCCCTCTGTCAAGCTCCTGAAGTTTGCAGATGACACCACACTCATCGGCCTCATTCAGGACGGTGACGAGTCTGCTTACAGACAGGAGGTCGAGCAGCTGGCTGTCTGGTGCAGTCTCAACAACCTGGCGCTCAACACGCTAAAAACTGTGGAGATGACCGTGGACTTCAGGAGAAACCCCTCTGCACTCCCCCCACTCACCATCATGGACAGCACTGTGACTGCAGTGGAGTCATTCAGGTTCCTGGGCACCACAATCTCTCAGGACCTGAAGTGGGACACTCACATTGACTCCATTGTGAAAAAGGCCCAGCAGAGGTTGTACTTCCTTCGCCAGCTGAGGAAGTTCAACCTGCCACAGGAGCTGCTGAAACAGTTCTACTCCGCCATTATTGAATATGTCCTCTGCACTTCAATAACTGTCTGGTTCAGCTCAGCTACCAAATCTGACCTCAGAAGACTTCATCAATCTGAGAATGCTCTCGTGAACGATGTCCTTTCTTTCTTTCTGGGTCTTGAACGTGGTAGTTGTGTTGCTGTCTATGCAGAAAGCTCTTGGATTTCATCAGAAATATCTTAAATTGTGTTCCGAAAATGAACAAAGGTCTTATAGGTTTGGAACGACATGAGGGTGAGTAATTAATGACAGAATTTTCATTTTTGACTGAACTAACCCTTTAAGTATTTTTTTCTCTTGGAGAAACATGGAATTGGAGATTTTTCATATTCCATAGCTTCCATATTTTAATAAGTTTTTCAGCAGTTGAGCTCTCTTTTCACTCAATAAACAAGTAGAACTTCCACTTCCACTGCATGAGTTTAAGTCCCCAAAAAAAGAGCACATAGAATATGACAAGAAAATGGTTATAATTAGTGCTGGGCATTGACGCACATTTAAAAACTATTTTAAATGAATGGTTTAAACTATTTTAAATGAAGTTTCTACTCCAAATAATTTTCTGAAATATAAACATTTAAACAGTGGTTGTGATGATAACTTGTTTTCATGACATTTGTTCAAACATTAAATGCTGAAAAACGGATTACATAAGACATGATAAATTTCATTAAGTTGTACTGTATCGCTCAACATACTTTATGATGCTTACTCACGTTTATTTCATGTTATAACTAGCAGTAAAGAGGAAGATCGATGCTTGTAATCTAGCTTGTAAACCACTGGCTAGCTAGTACGCTAACTGACGGTTACAGTAATGCTCGTCAGTAAAAACTAATAAAATCTGCCTTTTCTTTTCCTCAAAAACGATAGCACACACTGTGACAATATAGTTTATAAGTAGATC
The DNA here is from genome assembly GCF_001515645.1 of Sinocyclocheilus grahami. Lineage (NCBI taxonomy): Eukaryota > Metazoa > Chordata > Actinopteri > Cypriniformes > Cyprinidae > Sinocyclocheilus > Sinocyclocheilus grahami. The sequence continues at coordinate 74,123 of NW_015505840.1, forward strand.
ACCAAAAACTTACCTAATCTTGCGGCCACATTTCAAACACGATCTGACTCTGAAGTTCAGTTCGTTGTTTTCTTCTGGTGATGTTTTGTTTAAACCAACCTTCCGCCACCTATTGGTGCACTTCCGCCACCTACTGGTCTAGAGTTATTAGGGCACATAGTGGGATTTAATCCAACAAACTAGATGCTCTTAAGTACTGTTTACTAAAGTTGTTTAGTTTAACTATTGCATCCACCTGAAATTTCAGATGACACAGTGTAATTAAGTAAATTCAACAAATTTTTAAAAATCAGTTATGTTTACTCGCTTTTCTTAAGTAAATTCAGTGATTACTTTTTACAGTGCATGAGCTGGAATTCTATTGTTCAAGGGGCTTCTCTCTCTCTCTGAGCTTTGTGTTCAGCTGACAGCTTATTGGAAATACTAGAGAGCATGTCCATCACAGATATACAGTGTGTGTGTGTGTGTGTGTGTGTGTGTGTGTGTGCCTGTTTATGTGGTTTATGAGGACACAAATTTGTATAATAACATGGGTATGACATAGGTATTACAACGAGAAGGTGATTTATGAGGACATTTTCAGTGTCCCCGTAATTCAAAAGGCTTATAAATAATTCAGAATGAGTTTTTTTGAAAATCTGAAATTGCACAAAGTTTCCTGTAAGGGGTAGGTTTAGGGGTAGGGTTGGTGTAGGACAATAGAATATACGGTCTGTACAGTATAAAAACCATTACGCCTATGGAGAGTCCCCATAAACCATAAAAACAAACCTGTGCGTGTGTGTGTGTGTGAAT
>NW_015505840.1:76095-89709 GCF_001515645.1 Sinocyclocheilus grahami
TTCTTCTGGTGATGTTTTGTTTAAACCAACCTTCCGCCACCTATTGGTGCACTTCCGCCACCTACTGGTCTAGAGTTATTAGGGCACATAGTGGGATTTAATCCAACAAACTAGATGCTCTTAAGTACTGTTTACTAAAGTTGTTTAGTTTAACTATTGCATCCACCTGAAAGTTCACATAACACAGTGTAATTAAGTAAATTCAACAAATTTTTAAAAATCAGTTATGTTTACTCGCTTTTCTTAAGTAAATTCAGTGATTACTTTTTACAGTGCATGAGCTGGAATTCTATTGTTCAAGGGGCTTCTCTCTCTCTCTGAGCTTTGTGTTCAGCTGACAGCTTATTGGAAATACTAGAGAGCATGTCCATCACAGATATACAGTGTGTGTGTGTGTGTGTGTGTGTGTGTGTGTGTGTGTGTGTGTGCCTGTTTATGTGGTTTATGAGGACACAAATTTGTATAATAACATGGGTATGACATAGGTATTACAACGAGAAGGTGATTTATGAGGACATTTTCAGTGTCCCCGTAATTCAAAAGGCTTATAAATAATTCAGAATGAGTTTTTTTGAAAATCTGAAATTGCACAAAGTTTCCTGTAAGGGGTAGGTTTAGGGGTAGGGTTGGTGTAGGACAATAGAATATACGGTCTGTACAGTATAAAAACCATTACGCCTATGGAGAGTCCCCATAAACCATAAAAACAAACCTGTGCGTGTGTGTGTGTGTGAATCCTTTTAGTGATCCAGCCTTCAATTCATGCACTCCATACTGATTTTTCTTTCCTTCATAATGCACACTGTCACGTTCATCTCTACAGCCATATTTATGACTAAAGCATAGCATGAATATATATATATATATATATATATAACCGATACTGAGCATCACTGATCTGTTTATGTCCAAACTACACATCTCCTATACATTTGTGCACAAACTATTGTGTGTTATTGCATAGCTCTCAGGAAAACATCATTCATATCCCTCATATCACTCCGCAGTCTCTTTCTTATCTCATAATAAAATAATTTAAACTTAAATCAATATTTATTGTCCATTTATTAATTTATTTGTCACGATAATCAATATTGCAAAATAAACCCCTTCAGTATGATAAAGCTTGCAATATATATATATATATATATATGTAGAAAAAGCCCCTCACTTACATTTACATTCATGCATTTAGCAGATGCTTTTATCCAAAGCAATTTTCAACAGAGGAAGCAATTTATTCCTGATGCATAGGATGTATTAAAAGCTCAAGAGAATGAAACAAAAATGACATTTATAAAAACATGTAGACCAACAATTTAAAAAAAAAGCAAAATAAATGCAAGAACACATGCTGTGTGAACGCCCCTTACTATATCAGTGTCCATGCTGAGAAAACAAAACAAACAAACTAAACAATCTCACACATATTTCTGAATGCTAGCTTTTTTAATGCCTGAATGCACTATTATTCATTTTTAGTCTTATGCACTCACACATGCAGAAGCATAGCCAATGAAAAACTGTGAAATATTATTCAACAAGATTGCTGCTTTTTCTCCATCTCTTGGCTCTTCCTCTCTCTGTTGTTTTGTATATGTGGTGAATGTAGGTTTATTCTGAAGATCAAAGAGAGGAGAGATGGAGAATACTCTTATCAGTGCTGGACAGCAGTGCTGTTTTACACAACACACACACACACACACACACACACACACACAGAGACAATCATATTAATAACTAGATTTCACTAAAAGTGAGGATGTTTGCTCATGCAAAACTCATCAGCATTGTGGGCGGCTGTTAGCATCTTGCTGCCTATTTACTATGGTGTTCTGTGGTTGCTAAGCTGTTGCTAGGTAGGTTCTTACAAGCCAAGATCACCTCCATATGAGAATTGGGGACAATGTCAACTTGACTAACATTATAAGTGTATTTCAAATATAAATTATTCTGCGGTCGAAAAGTTTGGAAATAATTATAATTCTTTAATGTTTTTGAAAGAAGTCTCGTATGCTCACCAAGGCTGCATTTGTTTGATCATAAATATGGTAAAAACAGCAATATTGTGTCATATTATTACAAATTAAAATAACTGTTTTATATTGTAATATACTGTAAAATGTAATTTATTCCTGTGATGCAAAGTTGAATTTTCAGCATCATTACTCCAGTCTGCATGATCCTTCAGAAATCATTCTAATAGGCTGTTTTCCTTCTTAATTATTATCGAGTCTCAATTATTAATAATATTCTCATTATCATCAATGTTGAAAACTTTTTGCTGCTTTATATTTTTGAAAAAACTGTGATGCATTTTTCCAAGATTCTTTGATGAATAGAAAGTTCATAAGAACAGAATTTTGTTGAAATATAATTTTTATGTAACATTATAAAATGTTTTTACTGTCAGTTTTGATCAATTCAATTTGTCCTTGCTGAATAAAACTATTCATTTCTTTCTTTATCAAAAAATGCCATCAACTTTTGAATAGTATTATATCATGATTTCCACAAAAATATGAAGCAGTTTCCAACACTGATAATAAGAAGAAATGTTTCTTGAGCAGCATATTAGAATGATTTCTGAAGATCATGTGATACTGAAGACTATTAAAAAAATTCAGCTTTGCATCACAGAAATAAATTACATTTTAAAACGTATTACAGCAGAAAACTGTAATATTATTTCACAATATTTCTGTTTATACTGTCTTTCAAAAACATAAAAAAATCTGAATTATTCCAAACTTTGGCTGGCTGTTCATGTCTATTTATATTGACAATTTAACAAAGGGAAAACAATAAAGAGCTAGAAAAGTAAAGAATTTGCCCCCTTAGATCTTCTCACTGCGAGGTTTTTGTGGGATTAAAAAGAGCAGTAACCCTGAGATTACAAACAGGAAAGTTGGTGAAAAGAATGGAGGTCTTATTCTGTCGTCTTCTCACTCTGTAGGTGAAATCTGTGGCTTTCACGTGCAGGGTCTCAGCGCTCCGTTTGAAGGTGTGGTTCTGAACCGCACGTCAGGAGAGGGCCGTCTGCGGGCGCGTGGACCGATCGACTGCGAGCGTCAGAGAGAATTCACCTTCATCATTCAAGCACGTGACTGTGGCACAGGACCGGAGGGACACGGAGAGAAGAGATCACACAAGTCAGTGTGTGTTTAAAGAAATGCATGTGCTCCACCTCAGTCTGATTCATGTCTGTGATGTTTTTGAACTGAAAGGAACACGGTGAACTATTTCTAAAATTATTCATCTGTGCTTGACTCACCTCTCTCTGTTAGTCACAGTTTTTTTATTTTCCTACTTTTAGAAGTACCCTGTTCTTTTGTGTCCTTTAAGTTACGCACCTGCTACTGGGTAGTTGAAACTTTTTAATGGGGTCATATGGTGCGATTTCAATTTTTCCTTTCTCTTTGGAGTGTTACAAGCTCTTGGTGCATAAAGAAGATCTGTAAAGTTGCAAAGACTAAAGTCTCAAATCTAAAGAGATATTCTTTATAAAAGTTAAGAGTCAACCACGCCTACCTAAAACAGCTCGTTTAAACACGCCCCCACATATCTACGTCATGATGTGGGAAGATTTGCATAACACCACCCAAATGTTCACACAAAGAAAGAAGGAGTAACTTTTATTCTCGCTGTAGTATTGTTGTTGCTGTTCTGACTCACAGACTGTAAGTACGTTTTTATATTTAAAGAATTTGCCACTGATGATTCAAACATGAGTTTTGAGCAATGTAGAGTAGTGCTTGTTGTTTGTTATTTCTCCGATCACAAATGCAGACATGGTTTTATGTTTACGCGGCGCGATGCAACACAACGTAAAAAGAGAGTATAAGTCATTATAATCCATAAATATGTCCCCACTAGATGCAACAAATGCCTCGTTTGTAATGGGTTTTAATGTTTTTGTCTCGTTGCTCCGGCCGGACAGGGCATCAACAGTATGGTAAGGGGCGTAACATTTCCGTCACACGCTTGAGGTATTCGGTCAATCACAACGCACTGGATAGCTGGCCAATCACAGCACACCTAGCTTTTCATACCGATGAGCTTTGTAAAAATCGACACGTATTAGAAAGGCGGGGCATAGAGGAGAAACAATAATGTACAGTATGTGGAAAATAATGTGGTTTTTGAACCTTAAAGCGCATTAACACATTTCATTACACCAAATACACAAAATAATGTTCTTTTTAGCAACATCATATGACCCCTTTAAATAAAAAAGTTTGGGGTCTGTAATTTATGTCTTTTTTATGCTCACCAAGGCTGCATTATTAAATTAAAAATGCATAAAAACAGTAATTTTGTGAAATGTAACTACAATGTAAAACAACTGTTTTCTATTGCAATATACTGTAAAATGTAATTTATTCCTTTGATCCTTCCAGCCTCATTACTCCAGTCTTCAGTGTCACATGATCTTCAGAAGTCATTCTAATATACTGATTTGCTGCTCAAGAAACATTTCTGATTATTATAAATGTTGAAAACATTGCTTCATGTTTTTGTGGAAACCATGATACACTGCTATTCAGAAGTTTGGGGTAAGTCCAGTTTAAAAAAGGCAAATTCATATTCAGTAAGGACGCATTTAATTGCTCAAAAGTGACAGCAAAGACATTTCTAATGTTACAAAAGATTTCGATTTCAAATGAATGCAGTTTTTCCCCCTGATAATGTTAAGCAGCAAAAACTGTTTTTAACATTGATAAAAAGACAACCATTATTAATAACTGAGAACCAATAATAACTGATCGCGTTCATAACGAAAAACACGGTGGCCTAGCGTGAGCTGAGGCTGGGCTAGAGTGAGCAGAGGCGGCGGGGGTTGAGAACGGCGCTGCCGGCGGATTCGACGAAGGAGCGGCAACCACAAGACTGAAGTCCTTTGAAACAAAATGAAAAATACATTTGTGAATGAGTGAGATAGAAATGAGGTTAGTGATGAAATCGTGGAGAAAAAAGAGAGGAGAGAGAGAGACTTTCCTCATTACTCTGTATCTCTTTAATCCAGACAGGATTACTGTATTCGGCTATGACAGCTTGGATCTATGATGCTACACACACACACACACACACACACACACGGATAAAGGATAAAAGTGAGATATTGGACTCTAAAGGGCAGTAAAGCTGCAAAATCACAGTGCTTTACAAGAGATTCCATGCCTAATGCATATACATGTGTGTGTCTGCGTATGTTCTGGTTTTTAACATTATAGCACAGATTAGCAGCAGTGTTTGTAATCCCGTCATTTGTCACACAAGCTGTTGCCCTTTGCAAAGCATTACTCACTTGTCACTCTGTCTATGACATGAATGATGCAAGCTTGCTATTTTGGTATTTTCAGCTCGCAAAAGTGTGTCAGGACTGGCCGTGAGGATACCTGGAGGCGCTTTTTTTCTTTTAGACCTCTTTTTAAAAAAAATATCTTTCTCTCCCCGAAGACTTTTCTAAGACTTTATAATGACCTGCAGGAGAGAGAAATCACAAAACGAGATCTCTTTAGTATGTTCGCTGCTTCTCCTGGACAGTGATGGAGAACAAATGGAGACTTTTTGGTGCTTTTTATCCTGGGAAAAAGACTCCAGGACACGTGTCTCCTCTAAAGCAGAGATCACTAATTAGTTCAGATCTGGACCGCAAATCATTTCTCATATATTAATATAATTATAGACACAAAAATCACAAGAAAACCTGCAGCACAGCTGTACTGGCAAATATAAAATTTAAAGTCTGATTTACACAGCATTTATTCAAAATGGCATAATAAAAAATATGCTGTCTACTAGTCAGTTATTTTAAAAGTTAGTGTTATTTATAAAGCAGAAGTCTTGGAGAGACTATTTTGTTTATTTACATTTAAAACTTGTGCTTCGGGTGTCACGAGTTCGAGTCCCGGTTCGCGGACCTTTCCCGATCCCATGCCCCTCTCTCTCTCACCCTTTTCACTTCTTGTCGACCTATACTGTCCTATCTAAATAAAGGCATAAAAAGCCATAAATAAATCTTTATTAGTTTTTGACTGTTGAACTGAAAATGTTTCATTCTAGATGCTATTTAAATGGGCTTTAGTTGCTGTTTTTCATTTCAGGCCCCCTAAAAATACGCTTTTAGCTCAGCAGTCAAAACTGTGGTGCGCAATCATGCTAAGTTCCAGTAAAATCACAAAATAAAATACAGCCAACTGTGCTCCTTTCCTGATAAACACAACCTGACATATAGTTGCTATTTTAATAGGTTGATAAAAAATATGTAGAGAAGGACATTTAGAGAAATAAGTGAGCTCTGCTCTAGAGGAGACACATGTCCTGAAGTCTTTTTCTTAGGAGAAATGTCTCCATTGGTCTCCATGTAATCCCAGTTATTAGACGCATATAAAGACATATTTAACAGTGTTGTTCTTGTTAACTAAAACTATTAAAAATAGTTTTGTTAATCAAAATAAAGCAGAAATAAAATAAATTGCAAACATTAGAAACTAACTTAAAATAAGTCAAAGTACTAAAATGACCAAAACTAAAACTAATACATAAATATATAAAACAAAGATGTAGAAGTGTGTGTGTGTGTGTGTGTGTGTGTGTGTATTTGTGTGTATAAACAATAAAAATGACAAAAATTGGATTTGGATTTTGGTGGAATTTAACACAATATCTCAAACTGTGCTCAGATTTGCCAAAAGTATTAAAGTCTGAAATCAGCAGTAAAAATGAACTCAAACATTTAACAGAAACATCTAAGACATCTAAGTTGATACTTAAAAAATAGTTGCTTAAACTTTATTCACCCTTAGGCCATCCATGATGTAGATGTTTTTGTTTGTTTGTTTTTTGTTTTGTTTTTAATCGGAACAGATTTGGAGAAATGTTGCTCACCTCTGCAGTGAATGGGTGCCGTATGTGTGTGTGTGTGTGTGTGTGTGTGTGTGTGTATTTGTGTGTATAAACAATAAAAATGACAAAAATTGGATTTGGATTTTGGAGGAATTTAACACAAACTGTGCTCAGATTTGCCAAAAGTATTAAAGTCTGAAATCAGCAGTAAAAATGAACTCAAACATTTAACAGAAACATCTAAGACATCTAAGTTGATACTTAAAAAATAGTTGCTTAAACTTTATTCACCCTTAGGCCATCCATGATGTAGATGTTTTTGTTTGTTTGTTTTTTGTTTTGTTTTTAATCGGAACAGATTTGGAGAAATGTTGCTCACCTCTGCAGTGAATGGGTGCCGTCAGAATGAGAATCCAAACAGCTGATAAAAACATCACAATAATCCACAAGTAATCCACGTCACTCCAGTCCATCAATTAACATCTTGTAAAGTAAAAAAACATCAAGACATGTTTACCTTTAAACCATTGCTTCTGGCCAAAATATGAATCCATGATTCATAATAACGCTTCCTCCAGAGAAAAAGTCCATCCCCTGTTGTCCTCTCACATCAAAATCCACCAACATATTTGTTTAGAGCTGTTTTGGCTTGTAAACAGTGCTTGATCTGTGCATATTTCTCTCTTGACTCTGATAAGATTACTTTTTCACTGGAGAAGGCAATAATATGAGGACTCGCATTTTAGCCAGAAGCAATGGTTTGAAGTTAAAAACATCAATGATGGCTTATTTCTTACAAACATGCAGCTTTTCGCTTCACAAGACATTAACTGATGGACTGGAGTGGTGTGGATTATTGTGATGTTTTTATCAGCTGTTTGGACTCACATTCTGACGGCACCCATTCACTGCAGAAGATCGTTTGGTGAGCAAGTGATGGAATGCTACATTTCTCCAAACCTGTTCCAATGAAAAACAAACTCATCTTCATCTTAGATGGCCTGAGGGTGAGTACATTTTCTCCATGAAGTCTCCTGGACAATGAAAAAGCAATAAAAACCTCTCTCTCTTTCTCAGGGCTGTGGTGCATGTGCAGGTGGGAGATGTGAACGAGTTTTCTCCTGTGTTCGGTCAGTTGGAGTATCACGGCTCGGTGACGGAGGGCAAAGTGTATGACAGTATTCTGCAGGTGCAGGCGTCAGACCAGGACTGCTCTCCACAATACAGCCAGATCTGCAACTACCAGATCAGCTCTCAGGACACAGCCTTCGCTATAGACCGCAATGGTCAGCAAACTCAAACACACACACACACACATACACACACACAAACGTACAATAAACACAAAGACATTCACACATGCAAACAGCACTTTGCTGTCGTCGGTATTTAAACGTGTGTGTGTTTATGTGCAGGTAACATCAGGAACACAGAGAGCCTGAGCTTTGATAAGGAATCACATTATAAAATCCATGTGACAGCATTCGACTGTGGTCAGAAGAGAGCGGCGCAGGACGCTGTCGTACACATCCATGTCAAACCCATCTGCAAGCCTGGATGGCAAGGTAAGATCTGCAAATGTTTTAATCTCGGATGCATTTTGCACATGAAAATGGTCAGGATTCAGTGGTCAACCAGGGAACAAAGTCATATTTACAAGTTACCAATTTGTGCAATTTTGAGGAAGCTAATTTGCTAAATTCTTCAGTGTTTTCTGTACACTCTCAGAAAAAAGGTATACGCCGTCAGTGGGCCGGCACCCTAAGGTACAAAAGCTAAAAGGTACATCTTCGTAGCTCATTTACCACTAAATGATACATTTTAGTACCTTAAAGGTACATATTAGTACTTTTAAAGTCCATAATAGTACCTTTTGAAAGTGTACTGCAACAATAACAGTTGTGTACATTTTTAATGAGACTGTACAGCTGGACTGCTGTAAAGTTATTTGAATATGATTTTAAAATAATTATCAGTGTTATTTTTGTATTATTTATTATTATTTTTATTCGTTTTTATTTTTATATTTTCAGTTTTCATTTTCATTTTAGTTGAAGTTTTAGTGATTTTATGTGGTTTTTTTCTGTTTAGCCTTAATTTATATTATTTGAATTCATATTTGTTATTATTATTATTATTTTATGTTTTAGTTTCTGTAATTTTCTGTAGCATTCCATCAATATCATTTGTTTAATTTTCCATATAATATTTACATTTTATTTGAGTTAATCTTTATTTTAATTATTAGACTCCTATGACTTTTTCTCCTGTGAAATTAGTTTTTTGTTTTTTTGTCAGCATTCTTCAAAATATCATACTGCTTTAAATGGTGACAAAATGTACATTTGTGACCCTGGACCACAAAAGCAGTCGCTGGGGTATATTTGTAGCAATAGCCAAAAATGCATTGTATGGGTCAAAATTATAGATTTTTCTTTTATGCCAAAAATCATTAGGACATTAAGTAAAGATCATGTTCCATGAAGATATTTTGTAAATTTCCTACTGTAAATATATTAAAGCTTAATTTTTGATTAGTAATATGCACTGCTAAGAACTTCATTTGGACAACTTTAAATTCGATTTTCTCAGTATTTAGATTTTTTTTGCAGTATTTAGATTTTTAAATGGTTGTATCTCAGCCAAATATTGTCCTATCCTAACTTATTTATTCAGCTTTCAGATGATGTATTAATCTCAATTTCGAAAAATGGACCCCTATTCCTTATGATTTTGTGGTCCAGGGTCAAATTTTTTCGTGAACTCTTACTTTAATACTTGTTTATGCACAATTTGTGCATCTTATTCCAAAAGCAAAACAATTTTTGTTTAAAACTTTAATTAAAATCCCCTCAAACAACTTTCCTTGTCTCCTAATGTCATAAAAACCCCTTCATTTGCTTTTTCACCATCCAGTCCATTCTCTGGATAAAATCAAGTAAACTTTTTGTCTAAAGTAGACTGTCTCCCAGAATGCACTTTTGATGTGTCTCTGATGTGATTGTCCCTCAGGTGAGTTTGGAGACTCAAAAAATGTTCCTCTTTACTCACACACACGAATTTGGTCAAAGCTTCAGGCCAATTTTTTTTCCAGCCCACTGGATGATGACAACTTGAGTAAAGGCCATTTTTTCCCATCTGACATAAAATCATGAAGGAGAGAGAAAAGTAAACAGCTCCCCGTTGTGTCTCATAAGCAAGGGTGAATAATTCAGCAGGGGTGGACATGCTCCGTCCACACACACACACACAAATTTTGTTGTTACTTTTAGGCTCCCTCCATGCATAAAATAATAATTTTAGCTCCAAATTTCCAAACCCAGCAGCTCAAAGTGTGAGTGAGCTAATATTTGTGTGGTCTGTATGTGAATGCATGTTTACACAATCCATTTAATACTCTCCGCCGTTTTAATTTTTCACCCATAACTTCACGTTAAATAACCACTGGCTATAGAATTCATTACAGCCACAATGTAGCCTGAAAAATTTTATATCTCGCCAGACACATTAAGAGCTCTGGGTAACAAACCTCAAATATATTATAAATCAGAACTGAATAAAACAAAAAGAAAATACGATTCTTCTTCATTAAAAAAACAAACAAATGGGTTATTCAGTTAGTCACATTAACATTTTTTTTTGCTACTTGTCATATTTGTGCTCCAAAAATGACCACAAACTTACATTAAGGGGGTGCTGAATATTTATTATTATATTTAATATATATTTAGGGACCTACCCACTATATATCAAGTACATTTTTATTAAAATTACAAATATAAGTAAATGCCATGCATGGAATTACAAAAAAACAGTTTAACTAAGTAAAATTAAAGTGAATAAGTACATACTTTTTATTTTAGTCAATTGTTAAAGCAAGTGTTTATGATCTTCTCAAGATCTTCTCTTCAGCAGAACTGTAGCCATAAAAACCTCAACAATATAAACTCTGGTCCTGGCCTTTTTAACAGGTCTTTCCAAGACCTGTTAAAATACCTCTTAATTCCAACATTTGCAACATTACCAATTCAGTCCTAGACAAAGTATGCAATAATATTTAAGGTACTTATCAAAACATTTCCTAACTTTCTTTCTTTCCAGGCTGGAGCCAGCTCATTGACTATGAACCAGGAACGGGTAGTAAGCCATTATTTCCCAAGATGCACCTGGAGACGTGTGTGGGATTGGTGTCGTGGATCAGGACCACAGTGGAGCTGGAGACGAGCAGTGCTGGAAGAGGCTGTGACAGACAGTCTTACTCTGAACGATCCTTTCAGAAGCTCTGCGGTATGATTAACAGCTATTTATTCTATTGTGCGCTTCCTCATTTCTCTTGGGTTGGTTTAATTATGAAATGTGCCTGAGGGCTAAACTAGTCAGACAAAACCTCCACCCTTGTCCTAAGAGGTGCATTTGAAGCATGAGTCATGTGAAAGAGACTGGTGAAACACAACTGTGATCTGTGTTTCGAATGATCATTTTATCATTTTAAACATTTTAACTCATCGGTCTCCACGGCAACATACCAGGAGCTTCATCAGGCAGCACAGATCTTCTGCCGGCCCCCAGCGGTGTTTTTAATTGGACGGCGACTCTTGTGGTGGATGGCGGCCGGGACAGTGACCTCACATACCGCTTTGATGGCCGTCAAGCTGCCAAGATCCCAGACTGGGTCGTCCCGCAGAATCTAACCCATCAGTTCACCATAACCACATGGATGAAGCACGGACCGAGTCCAGGACAGAGAGCCGAGAAAGAAACGCTGCTCTGCAACTCTGACAAAACAGGTGAGACAGAGAGAGAACTGAATGAGAAGGGGGCAGACGGGAGGAGAAACCTGTTTAAAAGACCATGCAGCTTATGGCTCCTGTCATTACAAATGAGATCTCTGTTGTTTCTCCAATACAGCATAATAGACTTTCATACCACCCAGATACATCTCCTAAAGAATAAGGTCCAATAAACTCTAGAGATCGCAATAATTTAAGTTTAAGTAAATTTAAGTATATTTGTTAAAATAAAATTTTGTAGAATATATTATTTATTTTCATAATTCATTATAGAAATTAGACGAACTAATTTCTCATCAAATTCTTTGAAGTTTGAAGACAAAATGATCTAAGCTGCTATCCACATAACTTTAGCTCTTTACGTTTACTTTTTCAACTGTAACTATTGACTCATGTGTGTCTATTTCTAATTGTCTTGAGGAATTTGGGGAGAAATATCTGGGACAGAATTATTTAAATACACCATAATAACACCAAATAAATCCATAACTTCCATAATAGCACGGCTTGCTAGAAAGCTTGGTAACACTTTAATTAAAGCCTTTATATACAATGCATTATAAAAGTAGTTTTAATGCCTTTTTATTCACTTTATAATGCATTTTATGATCTCATGAATAATTGTAACCACAGTTACAATATATTATAATACTTTACGCCTTTAGAAAGCATAATGCATTAATACACATGACAAACAAACAAATATTATAATGCATTTCAACTTTGGTTACAATTATTTATGAACAGATACAATGCATTACAGCGTACATTATGAATACCTTTATAATGCATTATACATAAAGGCTTTAAGTAAAGTTTTGTATTTCACACAGGAAGTTTTATGGGTATAACTAGCTTAGTCACCAAGAAGTCCATGATAAGACTTCATCAGAAAAACCTTGCTGATCTGCTAGCTATACTAGCACCAAACCAGAACTGACCAGCAAAAACCAGCCAGGACATGGAGGTTCACGTTGGTCTTTTCAGCAGGGTTGAAGAGGAAACAGTTAAGATCAGAATTTCATTTGTACTGGAGGATTGGAGCTCTACTTCCAGCCCGGTTCAGTTCACTATCCTCTCCTGTCAGGATCTCTATATAGATAAACGCACACCAAATGGCGCCGTTTTTTTTTCTCTCAGGTTCAATTTAACGATATTATCTTGTATGTCAAGAGGTAATTGTATTCTCTGTCTGTCTCTTGACCTCTCTGTGCTCTCTTTGTCTCTCTGTCTCTATCACTTTCTCTGTCTCTCTCAGAGATGAACCGACACCATTACTCTCTGTATGTGCATAACTGCAGGCTGGTTTTCCTGCTGAGGACAGACTACACTCAGACAGACTCCTTCAGACCGGCTGAATTCCACTGGAAATTAGAGCAGGTATGAGAGCCATTTCACACTAGGAATTTCACTTCAGATGATCTTCAGATGAATACAAAACATAATCACTCATGTATGCATTTTTAGCGAATATAAATTTGACAGACAGACAGACAGCACGATAGCACGACGGATGGATGGACGGACGGACGGACGGATAGATAGATAGACAGACAGCCAGACAGCACGATAGCACGATGGATGGATGGACGGACGGACGGACGGACGGACGGACGGACGGACGGACGGACGGACGGATGGATAGATAGATAGATAGACAGACAGACAGACAGACAGACAGCACGATAGCACAATGGATGGATGGACGGACGGATGGACGGATGGATAGATAGACAGACAGACAGACAGACAGACAGACAGCACGATAGCATGATGGATGGATGGATGGATGGATGGACGGACGGACGGATAGATAGATAGATAGACAGACAGACAGATAGAGACAGACAGACAGACAGAGACAGACAGAGACAGATAGAGACAGACAGACGATGGATGAATGGATAGAGACAGACAGAGACAGAGACAGATAGAGACAGACAGACAGACACACGATGGATTAATGGATGGACGG
>NW_015505840.1:90163-94574 GCF_001515645.1 Sinocyclocheilus grahami
AGATAGATAGATAGATAGATAGACAGACAGACAGACAGACAGACAGACAGACAGACAGACAGACAGACGGATAGATAGACGGAGAGACGGACGGACGGACGGATGGATAGATAGACAGACAGACAGACAGACAGACAGCACGATAGCACGACGGACGGACGGACGGACGGAAGGATAAACGATAGCACGATGAATGGACGATAGATGGGATGCATGTAAAGCAAGCAGCCCTCAGTGGACACACAAGCTTGTCAGAACCTCTCCGGCAGGTGCAGAGGAACAACTGAGCATGTGTCCCGACAGAGAACCTGGGAGCGCAATAGATAGATAGATAGATAGAGACAGACAGACAGAGACAGACAGAGACAGACAGATAGAGACAGACAGACAGACACACAATGGATAAATGGACGGACGGACAGACAGACAGACAGACAGCACGATAGCACGATGACCCAGTACCACCCAGTTTAACCAGGCAGTAAACGACAAAAGTGTCTTTAAGTGCTCATTTTTTCGCCCTCGTTCTTGCTCCCTCCTCATTTTAATGACAGAAGAAACTTCTTCACAAAACTTTCTTTACTTTAAGCACAACAACAGCCACCATCCAACAACTATTAGTAATTAATTTCCTCTTTATGACACCGTTTATGAAACGTAAAGTGCTGTTGTGTCATTCGTGGTGTTTAGATTCACAGGTCTGCTGCAGGTTAATCGAATCCTTCATCTCGTACATGCAACAATACTTGAGTTAGTCCATCAAGCATATAATTATGCAAATATCCACTTTTTAGGGTGAAGATAAAGCCTTAGAATAAAGAAAGGGAGAGAAAACAGTGCGGTCATTAAGAGAGTGTTTGTTTAGCAGTGGATTCTCCTCACTGCTGTGTCAGAGAACAGAGCCGCGGGAAGACTTAATTATTTGAGAGAACAAACACACAAATGCAGCACAACACAAAACTAACAGTGTGCTGCATGAACGTCCCTGCCAATCCTATCAGAAAAATGGCAGGGGGGCTTTAAAACACAAACTCCTCTGACAGGATTGCAAAGAGCAAAAGTTCTGCTAGCCAAAACAAACAAACCGACGAAAGCTCAACTTAAGCATCAGAGCATCAAAACCGCAAACCATTGAAGAGCCATTTTAGTGCTTCCTATATGGATAGCATGGATTTGAAGCAGTGCAGTTGCATTCATTTTTCATTTGGGTCTGTTCCTTTGAAATCTTCATTACCATAACTGCATTTGCTACCTACCTGCTCAGCATTAGAAGATGCAAAGATAGTTTAAAGATTCTATGGAGATTTTAAGCATCAAAGAGCCTTTTCCCCAGTGGAGAACGAGCTCTTGAAGAACTTCACCCCACCTTAAAATGAATTTCATAATGTAGTTTCATGAATACATAAATGCGTTACATAAAATATATGGGGTTGAGGGTCCACTGGCCTGAGGGAGAAACATTTTGGTCTTTGCACATCTCAGACACTTCAAAGAACATGAGCGATCTTTTCTTATCTTTCCTAAAGGCTTTTTCTTTCCTCTACCCGCAGAGGAACTAGATCTAATTAAATTAGTTTTTTTTTTAAGAATCTGAGAGTTTAATTTAATTAGTAAGTGGATGGTGTTGTGTTTCCATTATGAAAATGGATATTAAAAGATGAATATTAATGCAAATGAGAAGTTTTGTTGGACGAGTGCTGAGTGTTGGCTCAGTAACATAAATGCCAATTCCAGTGTTTCACTGCACTTCACTAATATAATTTTTCCTCCGTGTGCTTTATGCATTTGTTGCAAAATAAAATAAAACAAAATAAAATAAAATAGCCTTGTACAATTTGTATATTTATGCATGCAGAAAAATTTCCACCGGATTCACAATTTATCCTCATGTTCAATCTCGAACCTCTGATTTACAGGCTGTATTATTATTTTTTTATTTATTGTTAAGACCCGTTCACACCAAGAGCGATAAAGATAACTATAAATACAATGATAACTATATTTGCATCCACACCAGCAACTGATAACTGTCACTATATCTATATCTATCTATATATACTGTGTATATATATATATATATATATATATATATATATATATATATACTTTTTTGTATGCCTTTCAATTCCTTTGTTTAACAGTTCTATCTGATTATTAGACAGACTTCTATCTGTATTAGACAGAACTGTTAAATGGTGACAACAAACAATGAAGTGGGAGAATGCCGCTCTCAGCGCCATCAAATCACATCGGCCAAACAGCAAAACTTATTGGTCGATGCAGATATTTAAAAATGCCAAATACCGGCCGATATATCAACTGACCACTACTCAGAAATACTTTTAACTCTTTGAAATTGTACCTTCTTGAAGGATGGCAAACAGGTAATAGACAGTTGCTGTAATAGGGGCAAAATTACAGAAAAAAGACAAATCGATTCACACTGATGTGAGACACACAATATCACAACAGTAACTGTTAAAGTGCCCAGTGTACTTACAGCATTTGAGCAACTGAAACAATGGTTTCTCTCTACCTCTCTCGCTCACTTTGATAAATTGTCTTGCCATTAAGTGGACTTTGGCTTAGTGTGGCTGTAAGTCTTTTACCACCTCTATCGATTCAGCGCTCTGCGTTTACTGAACACACAGAGAAAACATCACAGTGAGGCACTCTGCTCTCCAGGGATCGCGTGGACACATTGTGAGCACATCCAAAATATGGAGTTCTAAGAACGTACCTGTTTTCTGTACGAAAACCACAGTAATGTATGCTAGATGTAATATAACAGTCATTACATGACTAAATCTGGATTCACAGGATTGCATGAACCACAACTGCTATGCACAGCTATTTTCACATTCACACACACACACACACACACACTCTCTCTGCAGAAAATCAATGCCTGCCCAGAGACACACCAGAGATAGAAAAGAGAGGCTGAAAAAACTGAATGGAATACGAGACGAATACCAATAGAGTATAAAAGTGAAATTTAAAGAAAAATAAAATACATTTATTCACAATAAGAACACAGAGAGATGAACTGTGTGCACAGAGAGAAGGAATCGATTAAAGAAAAACGCCGAAAAATAACACTCGCTCTGGCTGAATCTCACAGAAAATGAAGCCTGTTTTTGTACAATCAATATTTTTGCTGTATGATATTTTCATATTTCATAATTACTGCAATGCAAAAATATATTATCAATTTTACTTTATTTTTATTATTTATTTATTACAGCCAGAATTATTTATTATGAATTTTTTTTATTATTATTAAGTGTATTTCAATAGCAAAGTGTATATATAATTGCAGTATTTGTCATAATTTGATATTAAATTTGCAAAAAAAAAAAAATCTATCTATCTTACATTTTTTAATTAATTATATTAATTAATTCATTGCTAGGTCATTTTGGTAGTTTGCTATATGGTTGGATTTTTTCATCCATTTTATCATTTGCCAGGCAAGAAAACGGCGAGCAATATTAATAACAATTACAAAAACATTAAAACAAATTACAATAATGAGAACTTGGGTGTGTTTAATAGTTATGAAATCAAATATAATTATATTTACTTCTAAAGAGAGACAGTTGAATATCACAAAACATTTTATATACTGTATATATATATATATGGAAATATTTTGACCTGGACACTTGCAGAGAATGAGCTGAATCTCACAAAATATGTCCATATCATATTTTATAAATAATCTATTAAAATGTCTATATATATATAGATAATTCTAAAATAACACTGCTTTTACCACACATTTATGTATATTTAACAGATAGTTAATCCAAAAGACATTTATGTATTTATTTATATTCTGTTATTTTATCAGTGGAACACAAAGGTAGACTTTTTATCGACCTGTATGAAACTCTTGACCAAAAAAGTAAAAAATAAACACAAGCCTATGGGTTCAGGCTGAATGTCTGTGCAAATCTCCATTTCATTATTTTCTATCAACACATTGATCTGTTTGTTAGAGAATCCTGGCCAGGACGAACTCTCTCAACCAATGTTGCTGTGACAGTTTAGTCCCCAATCTATAGCTATGTACACACACACACACACACACACACACAGCAGCCTGATACACATCAGCATGCCATCGCCCGAGGCTCAAAGTCTCATCTCACAGATACCTGATCACAAACACACTCAGAGAGGCTTCATTACACACACACGTCTCATACAGAGCAGATAGATGCAGGTAATTGCTCATTATCTCTGACTTAGGTCATCATTAAGTTTAATCATGTGATTGCTTCATTTCAATGCAGCTTCTAAAGACCTCTATCTAACTCAACTGAAGCTGAAATTTATGTTTGTGTGTGTGTGTGTGTGTGTGTTTGTGTGTGTGTGTGTGTGTGTGTGTGTGTGTGTGTGTGTG
>NW_015505840.1:96316-97168 GCF_001515645.1 Sinocyclocheilus grahami
AAAATAACAAAAACACATAAAAAATACTAAATCAAACTAAAATTAAGATAAGATATAAAATATATAGATAATAAATATTAAGAAATATTCTAAGAGAATTAAGAAAATATAAAAGCTAATTCAAATTATTAATAAATACTATAATATTATATAGATAATTCTAAAATAACACTGCTTTTACCACACATTTATGTATATTTAACAGATAGTTAATCCAAAAGACATTTATGTATTTATTTATATTCTGTTATTTTATCAGTGGAACACAAAGGTAGACTTTTTATCGACCTGTATGAAACTCTTGACCAAAAAAGTAAAAAATAAACACAAGCCTATGGGTTCAGGCTGAATGTCTGTGCAAATCTCCATTTCATTATTTTCTATCAACACATTGATCTGTTTGTTAGAGAATCCTGGCCAGGACGAACTCTCTCAACCAATGTTGCTGTGACAGTTTAGTCCCCAATCTATAGCTATGTACACACACACACACACACAGCAGCCTGATACACATCAGCATGCCCTCGCCCGAGGCTCAAAGTCTCATCTCACAGATACCTGATCACAAACACACTCAGAGAGGCTTCATTACACACACACGTCTCATACAGAGCAGATAGATGCAGGTAATTGCTCATTATCTCTGACTTAGGTCATCATTAAGTTTAATCATGTGATTGCTTCATTTCAATGCAGCTTCTAAAGACCTCTATCTAACTCAACTGAAGCTGAAATTTATGTTTGTGTGTGTGTGTGTGTGTGTGTGTTTGTGTGTGTGTGTGTGTGTGTGTGTGTGTGTGTGTGTGATGTGTGAAAGTGTGTCTGTGTCAAAATATAGGGGCATCTCTCGAC
>NW_015505840.1:97415-98714 GCF_001515645.1 Sinocyclocheilus grahami
ATATATGTTTGTGTGTGTGTGTGTGTGTGTGTGTGTGTGTGTGTGTGTGTGTGTGTGTGTGTGTGTGTGTGTGTGTGTGATGAATAAAGTGTGATGTGTAACCGTAGCTGCGTCTGAAACTAAAGGCAGCTGTCCAGTCAGTCAGTAACTGAACAGGCTGTGTTTTTGGTTGACGGTGCCTCCAAAGGTAACAGCTTTCAGGCTTCCAGGGCATGTCTAATGATCAAGAACAAAATTAGAAAGCTTTAAAGATACCCAAGTGAATATTTAATGATTACAGCACTTATTTCATTCTACAAATGTATATATATATTTTTAAATTAAAATATAAACTTTTTGCGACCACTTTATCGGATGCTATTTTTATTATTTAAAACAACCAAATATTTAATTCAGACATGCCTTGAGAAAATAATTTAGAAAAGGATTTGTATTGCTCTATTAGAATTAGCCAGTTCAATATAATATGTAATATAGGTCTACTTAAACTTTCAAAAACTCCCTCCCCAGTCTCCCTTGACCATCTATGCAGCAAAAATGGTCCAATCAGAAACCATCACACTACTGACATCACAACTATAGGCTGTTTTTTCAGGATTCTTTGATGAAAAGAAAGTTCAAAAGAACAGCATTTATTTCAAATAGAAATCTTTTGTTACATTATAAATTTGTACTGTCCACTTTTGATCAGTTTCATTTGTACTGTCACTTTTGATCAATTTAATGCTGAATAAAAGTAATCATTTCTTAAAAAGAAAAAAACGGACCCAAAACAGCCTATTTATTCTATTTACAGTTGTGCACATAAGTTTGCAGAATATGCAAAATGTTAATAATTTTCACAAAATAAGAGGGATCATGAAAATTGCATGTTATTTTTTATTTAGTACTGTCTTGAATAAGCTATTTCACATAACAGATATTTATATATACTCCACAAGACAAAATAATAACTGAATTTATAAAAATGGCCCCGTTCAAAAGTTTACATACCCTTAAATCTCAATACTGTGTGTCATTTCCTGGATGATCCACGACTGTTTTTATGTTTTGTGATAGTTGCTCATGAGTCCCTTTTTTTGTCCTGAACAGTTAAACTGCCTGCTGTTCTTCTGAAAAATCCTCCAGCTCCTGCACATACTTTGGTTTTCCAGCATCTTCTGCATGTTTGACTGCTTTCCAGCAGTGACTGAATATTTTTGAGATCCATCTTTTCACTCTGAGGTCAATTGAGGGGCTCACACAAAACAATTACAAAATGTGAAAACATTTACTGTTTGGGGGGGGGGGGGGGGTTTT
>NW_015505840.1:98853-100133 GCF_001515645.1 Sinocyclocheilus grahami
GTGTGTGTGTGTGTTTTTGTGTGTGTGTGTGTGTGTGTGTGTGTGTGTGTGTGTGTGTGATGAATAAAGTGTGATGTGTAACCGTAGCTGCGTCTGAAACTAAAGGCAGCTGTCCAGTCAGTCAGTAACTGAACAGGCTGTGTTTTTGGTTGACGGTGCCTCCAAAGGTAACAGCTTTCAGGCTTCCAGGGCATGTCTAATGATCAAGAACAAAATTAGAAAGCTTTAAAGATACCCAAGTGAATATTTAATGATTACAGCACTTATTTCATTCTACAAATGTATATATATATTTTTAAATTAAAATATAAACTTTTTGCGACCACTTTATCGGATGCTATTTTTATTATTTAAAACAACCAAATATTTAATTCAGACATGCCTTGAGAAAATAATTTAGAAAAGGATTTGTATTGCTCTATTAGAATTAGCCAGTTCAATATAATATGTAATATAGGTCTACTTAAACTTTCAAAAACTCCCTCCCCAGTCTCCCTTGACCATCTATGCAGCAAAAATGGTCCAATCAGAAACCATCACACTACTGACATCACAACTATAGGCTGTTTTTTCAGGATTCTTTGATGAAAAGAAAGTTCAAAAGAACAGCATTTATTTCAAATAGAAATCTTTTGTTACATTATAAATTTGTACTGTCCACTTTTGATCAGTTTCATTTGTACTGTCACTTTTGATCAATTTAATGCTGAATAAAAGTAATCATTTCTTAAAAAGAAAAAAACGGACCCAAAACAGCCTATTTATTCTATTTACAGTTGTGCACATAAGTTTGCAGAATATGCAAAATGTTATATAATTTTCACAAAATAAGAGGGATCATGAAAATTGCATGTTATTTTTTATTTAGTACTGTCTTGAATAAGCTATTTAACATAACAGATATTTATATATACTCCACAAGACAAAATAATAACTGAATTTATAAAAATGGCCCCGTTCAAAAGTTTACATACCCTTAAATCTCAATACTGTGTGTCATTTCCTGGATGATCCACGACTGTTTTTATGTTTTGTGATAGTTGCTCATGAGTCCCTTTTTTTGTCCTGAACAGTTAAACTGCCTGCTGTTCTTCTGAAAAATCCTCCAGCTCCTGCACATACTTTGGTTTTCCAGCATCTTCTGCATGTTTGACTGCTTTCCAGCAGTGACTGAATATTTTTGAGATCCATCTTTTCACTCTGAGGTCAATTGAGGGGCTCACACAAAACAATTACAAAATGTGAAAACATTTACTGTTTGGGGGGGGGGGGGGGGTTTT
>NW_015505840.1:100921-101278 GCF_001515645.1 Sinocyclocheilus grahami
ACAGATGCGTATATATACAACACAAGACAAAATAATAACTGAATTTATAAAAATGGCCCCGTTCAAAAGTTTACATACCCTTAAATCTCAATACTGTGTGTCATTTCCTGGATGATCCACGACTGTTTTTATGTTTTGTGATAGTTGCTCATGAGTCCCTTTTTTTGTCCTGAACAGTTAAACTGCCTGCTGTTCTTCTGAAAAATCCTCCAGCTCCTGCACATACTTTGGTTTTCCAGCATCTTCTGCATGTTTGACTGCTTTCCAGCAGTGACTGAATATTTTTGAGATCCATCTTTTCACTCTGAGGTCAATTGAGGGGCTCACACAAAACAATTACAAAATGTGAAAACATTT
>NW_015505840.1:101499-116543 GCF_001515645.1 Sinocyclocheilus grahami
TTTTCAGAACGGGGTAATTTTTATAAATTCAGTTATTTTGTCTTGTGGAGTATGTATAAATATTTGTTATGTGAAATAGCTTATTCAAGACAGTACTAAATAAAAAATAACAAGCAATTTTCATGATCCCATTTTGCATATTCTGCAAGGGGTGTGTAAACTTATGTGCACAATATTATTCTATTAGTCAAACAGAGGGTAAACAGTGGGAATGAAAAACTACATTTTGACTGGTTTTGGTGCAAGAAACATTATAAGTATACTTCACAGGAAAAATATATCACGTGTTTGTGTGCAGGTGGTGAGGTCTCTAAAGCAAAGTTTACGCAGTATTTCCGAGGCAGTTTGTCTGGACTGACGATACGATCTGGGAAGATTGCAAGCCAGAAGACAATCTCCTGCCTACAGGCCTGCAAAGAAGGACTGGACATCACCTCTCTGGAGAGCCTCGGACAGAGGATAAAGGTTACACACACACACATGTCTAACTTAAAACAAACTCTACATTATATTTCTGAATTAATGAGCTGTGCTTGAAGCCAGTGTGAAATGCCAATAAAAGCTCAACTGAATTAACATTGGGTTAACACTGAAAAGGAGTTTGCCATGAATAAAACCACAGAAAAGCGTTGAAACTCACTATTTTGTAGAAAACTAATGAGTATGAGGTGAAGAAAAGCCAGGAGACAAAACTTGAGGAGAGATATTTCTGTATGCACATTTTCCATTTTCTGCTTTGCTTTCCTCTGTTCTGTTCTATTGTATTCGAGAAGCTCTAGGGAAGGCTTGAGGATCAAATGAAAGAGGGTTTTACAGACAGAGAGTCAGAGTGTTAGTGAGAGACAGAAGACAACTGTTCCTTCACACATGTGGTCTGATCGCTCATAAGCTCAAAGCAGGAGTGTGCTTCAATCAGAAGCGACCTGATGATGGCTTTTTGATAAATAACAGTTCTGTTTTTGCCGTGATGAAGGATGCAGAATTTGAATTTAGTTTAATTCATATGACTGCTGTAAGTGTAGTTTATCATCAAATTTTCGGCATAAATCACTTAAAAACATACTTGTTAACAAACACAAAACAGTAGATTATATTAATAATTCATTTCTGAAATGCCACAGTGTTCTGAACAATGCATTTCCAGACTTTTCCTGGATACTGATCAAATAATTAAAAAAAAGACCAATTTACTAATTCATATGACCGATTCATAGACAAGAACAGACTCTAAAGATTGATTTACTTACACATCGGACATAGTGTGTGAGCATGTTCACAACAACATTAATGAAATATTTTAAAGCAAAACTACACTGTAAAAAACAAATCCTGTCATTTTACAGAAAAAAACTGGCAGCTGTGGTTGCAGAATAGTTCTGTAAATCTAGAGTAAAAATGTAAACATATTTACAGAACAAACCAATTTAAATTTAATATATTTAACAATAAATTACATAAATAATAAGGTACATAAATCTAATAATAAATGATTAAAGAATAATAAGTTTAGTCTTTCACAGTAAAAATTACACTGTAAAAATTGATTTTTAAAAGTTGCAAAAATAACAAAGATTATTGGAGTACATTTGTCAAAAAAAAGTCTTCTTAAAATTTTCATGTACACTGTAAAAAATGACAGTGAATTTAACAGTAAAAGACTAAAAATCTGTTAAATGGTTAATGGTAAATTCCCCTACTATATACAGTGAAAAACTGTATTGGACATTACATGTATTGGACATTAATTTTACGGTAGTATACCGTTTTTGGAAGTGAAAAAGACTGTATAATTTACAGTGAATAACCATAAATTGACATTCCCAGAATTCCCTGCGTTACATTTCAAATTTGATGTTTTTTTGTTGAAATAACTATGTTTCTTCTTAGTTTTTTCTTATCAGTTTTGTATATTAGGGTTGTAATAACCTAATGTTGTTAAATGAATGTTTATTGCATTATTTCAGTTTCATGTGTGTTACCATGATGGTGTTTAGTGTTTGTGTGAATGACACTGTGCACCTTCTATATATGTTATTATTTAAAAGCTGCTTGTGATGGGCTTTGGTTCATCATGTGACGTTCTCATCACCTCCTGCATTTGGTGGTTATCAGTGTATTACAAAGATACAAAACAGATTTCAGTACTTCAATAGGTTGGTATATTAACATTATATCAGTTAATGAAATTACGGTATTTAACTGTAAATTTAAGTTAAAACCGTAAAACCTAAAACGTTACTACCGTATTTTTTACGGTAAAATTCCGGCAACCACAGCTGTCGTATTTTTACCGTAAATTTTACGGAATTTTTTTTACAGTGTAATTAAATGTGTTGCTCATTTTTTGTAATTCTGAAACTTTCTATCAATTTCTGAGTGAAAATTGTTTGTTTAAAAATCTAATTCAAAATTGAATAAATATGTATTAACCTAATTTGTTTATGTAGTGTAATTGTTACAATTCCTGTGTCCTATCATTCAATTCAAATTCACAGCCATTTCTTCATTTCGCACATCTCTGCCTCAAACACTCACTCTCACAGACACCTTGATAGTATAATATCTCACGGTTTTCTGTCTCAGTTTCATCTGAATCCCGCTCAGTCTCTGGTGGTGATGGAGGGAGAGGATCTGGAGCAGATGAAGGCCGCACTGAGGAAAGTTTCTTACATCAACTCTCGGCAGTTTCCCACCAAGGGAGCGCGTCACCTCCGGATCTCAACGGCAGTGCAGTAAGATTATAAATATTCACGAGATCTCATCTCTGAACTACAATACTAGAATTTTAGCTCTGGAATACGGCAATATAAATGATCAAACCATTTATATCTGGTTGCACAGTTTTGATTTGCATCCCAGAGTCATGCGAGAGCTTAATTTTAATCTGTGCTTCGACCCAGGGCTGGAAAAGTTTTTAAAACTGTATCCTACTGCGTGTAAACTTTTTTTTAAATTGTAAATAACACAAAGATTATTGGAGTATGTTTTAAATGAAAATACTTTCTAATTTAAAATTTGACATTTAATTCAACGTGTTACTTGTCCTTTCTTATATTTAAAGGTGCTGTATGTATTTTTTGACTGTACTAAACATAAAAATACCATAATATGTTTGCAGATATTTAGGAAACATATTAAGTCTACATACTTGTTTCCACCGAAAAACAATGCTACAGTTATTCTGTACTTTGAAATGTGCGTTTTGTGTCAGAATGTCTGTTTTTGTTTCGGAGCTCTTTGAGCAGAGTAATATTAAAACACAGATTTTGTGTCCTCAATCTGGCAACCTTTTTCCACTATAAAGAACACTGGAACAGTTCCATTGATGTTAAAGGTTCTTCACAGAACCATCCATGCCAATAAGAACCTTTATTATTAAGTGTATTTGTAACTACATTTTCTGCTAGCTAGCTGCTTGCCGGTTGCTTACTGACTATTTCAAATCCCTAATTGTATACTATAAGCAGTACTAACCCTTATTGTAACCTTTTCACTTATTCTGTTCTTATCTAATTCATATTCAATGCTTAGGGAGGTTTAATTATTATGTACAGACAGGGAAATGCAAAGAGAATGATAGAGAGATTTGTTTTTTGGAGCACAATTGCACCCACTGGCACCCCATGATTCTTCAAAGAAGATCATGAATATGCATAAGCCCCTAGAGGTTTATGACCCGCCCCTCTGAGGCTTAAGCACAGCCAGTGGGCGGAGTTCCTTCAGCAAAGCGCAACAGAGAATTAGCATGAAAACACACACACACAACACTGAAACACACATAATAGAGCAATAAAGTATTATATTACTGTAAGACATATAATTGAACTCTAGCTTCTCTTATTCTTAAAACTTGCTGATCACAGACTTATATTAAGACCTAGAGGTTTATGACCCGCCCCTCTGAGGCTTAAGCACAGCCAGTGGGCGGAGTTCCTTCAGCAAAGCAACAGAGAATTAGCATGAAAACACACACACACAACACTGAAACACACATAATAGAGCAATAAAGTATTATATTACTGTAAGACATATAATTGAACTCTAGCTTCTCTCATTCTTAAAACTTGCTGATCACAGACTTATATTAAACATGTGTTGTGTTTTGCATAATTAGTAACTTTTTTCTAAAAGTAATTTACACAATTAATTTACACTTCTGCAAAGTAACAGATTGCTTCTCAAGGAGACAAACACTGTGCAAAAACTCAGAATTAAAGGAAACACAATATTACCTTGGCATAAAAAGTACTGTAAACATGGAAACGCGAGAGTGTAGACCTATGGGGGCAGAATTATTTTTGTTATGAACAGATAAAATGCAATACTATTTTGTTTAAAGAAATAAAAAATAAAATACACTAAAACTTGTTTTAAATGCTACAAGTGAATTTAGGGTGTAACGGCTGAAATAAAATCATAATTCACATTATTTTGGTCAATATTGAGATCCTGATTATTTATTTACTAACATCATTCATTTATTGAACCTTTAAATTTTTTTATTTTAATTTTTTTAACAGTGGGTTTCCAAATAAACAAAAACAAATATATGTACACATTTATTTAATTCATTTAAAGATAATAAATGAAAATAAATTAGATCAAAATAAATAAGATCAACTATGTTGTATTGCACATCCACAGTGCTCTACAAAATGTTTGATCTAATTTATTTTGGTATTATCATTTATTTTTATATAATATTTTTAAGTACTGAATTACTGATAGTATTAGTAATCATTCCAGTAAAAAAAATTACTAAACATTTATTTATTATTACTAAACGTCACTGCAAAAACTAATTTCGCACAATAATCATTTTATCAGAATTATTTTATTAATAACGGTTGGAAGCCAAAAATGTAAATAATAATAATAAAATAAATAAATAAATTTTACAAATTTGCATATCGCCCAGCCCTACATGCAGCACAACACTACAATATTACAAAAACAATATTCATTTTTAAAATACAACACTATATATTACAATACTTTTTTTATTTTGAGACTTGCTAAAGATTACATTTAACAGTAGTATTAAATTAATATTGTTGTGAAAGATTTATTAGCTTCTAACTTTAGGTGAACAATAAATGATAGCAAAAAAAAGGCATATAAATGTAAAACTAAGAGGAAATCATCATTCAAAATGAAATATTCAATAATGAACAATAAAGTTTACACTTGGCTCCTTCAGTGCCATGCTGGAATATGTTCACGTGTTTAAACAGATGCGATGCAAACATCCAGGTTTAGTGAATGGCAGAATGCCTCATCCTTCATTCACCGACTGCCATTCGAATGCATGAATATTATCATAGAAAATCCATGCATATGTTCAACACACATCACCCTAAGAAACAATTAACATCCAAATATAGGGCTAAAGATGTCATATAGCATGCATCGTTTGGTCATCATCAGTCAATCGTCACAGATTGTAAAAGAATAAGTAAAATCATATTTTAGTTTAAACCAACTGTATCTTGTAGCTAACAGCTGTTTTCACAATGAAATATGGATTCATCTCTTCAAGCCTCGGCGTATCTAAACCATTCATTTCCTGTCTGTTGATGAATGTGAGTGTTTGTCTGCGTCAGGATTAAGAACAACATCTTTAATTATAGAAGGCGGATCTGTGTTCATTTGTGGATAATGGACTTCCTACTTCTGTCGTTCAAAGCTGCTTCACGGTGGTGAAATCACTAGAGTTGTAAATTAATTCTAGTAAACACTGTTTGTGTTTTGCTTTTAAGCTTATTAAGTCCAATTACTGCGAGATGCAAGAAAGCTGAAGTGTTATTAATTCACTCCAGGCGTAGGTTTTCTCTTTGTGTGAAGTTATCAGCGCTGCAGTCTCTGTAATGAGTTGGGAACAGCTCCAAGTGATTTGTTTACACTCTACACATCACTGTCGAAAGCTTCTTATTATTTATATCCAAGCGGAGATGTCTTCACCTCTGAGGGAGTGCTTGCAGGACCCAAATCTAACTTTATACCCCATCTGCCAATAGCAAGTGAACTGAGAAAAGCTCTAAATATCAGGTTAGATATTATAGTCAACTAAAACTAAAAACCATTAAACGATATTTGCTACTTGAAATAAAAAACTCGAACTGAAATAACTGAAATGAATATTAGACATGTTGCAAATTAAGGCAACATTTCTCATTTTCATTTAGTTTATCTTGATGTACTAAAATAACTAAACCTAGAAAATAATGAAAACTATAGACATATTTAAAAATAATTAAATAAAAACCGACAAAAACACACAACAAAAATTTTAAAATTAAAACTTCAAAATTTTAATTAAAACAGAAAATATACAAAAAAAGAATAACAATTAAAAATAGAATAAAAAATCTAAATATTAATAAAAACTATAATAGTATCCTAAAGTATTTTGCATTATATAATTATGGCCAAAATTTATTTTATGCCTCATTTGCCAATTTCAAGTAAATTGAGAAAGTTTATCAGCTCTAAATATTTCTTGCATGTTATGGAAAATATTACATATTGTAATATATATATATATATATATAGCACGATAAAAGATGCATGTGTCAGACTGTAACTTTAGTGATTTAACTCTAAATATTGCAATAATATTGCAATTGGTACATTCCTTTTGGGTTCTGTGTGCGTGTCTGTATCTAAAATAACACTCAAACGTGAAAGAATATGTTGTTGTGTTTATGATCTCTGCAGGTGTTTCGGGGAGGATGTGTGTATTACTGTCCCTGATATTGAGGCAGTTGTCATGGTAATGCAGCCTAGTGAACCACGCATCATAATCACTGGGGCGGAGCACCTGACAGTCCCCGCCTCTGGCCTTGCCCTCGGCCTATCCCTGTTCAGAGATTTGCATATCATCAGCACAGTTACAAAAAGCGCCGAACAAACAAACACAGGTACAGAGAATCAGTTCTAGAATCCCCTTACTTCTCTTAACAGAATAATTTGTTCAAATGAAAAATCTGTCATTATTTACTCACCTTCATATCATTATAAACTTAAAATTGAATTTACATATTGTAGTGCTTATTCAAACCTGTCTTGACCCACCATTTTGAATATACAGGAATGAGAATGTGTTTTATCATCATTTTTGGAGCTTGGCAGGATCCATTCTATGCCAAAGTGTAGAAAGCATCCTTCTCAACTTGTCCGTGTTTGTTGAACAAAAGAGAGAAAGCCAAAGACATGAGGGAGAGTAAATGATGACAGATTTGTCCTTTTTGGCTGAAGTATTTCTGCAACAAAAACACTCCTGATGAAAACAACCCACAAAGAAAGTCCCCAAACGCTGCACAGAGCACATTATTCACTGACAAACCACAGGTGTAATGCTGTTTTGGTGGCAAACAACAGTAAATGCAAAAAAACATGTTAATTAATCATAAAAGACAGATGCTCACTAAACCCTCCACCCTCACAACACAACACAGAATCTGAAACGCCTCTCCCTCCTTTATCCTGAGGGCTTATATGTTTACTTTAAATGGGACAAATCATGTTAAACTATATTTTCCTTGCTCTTTCCAATTAAAGTTTCAATCACTATGTAGATATTCATTAGCATTCAAAAATTTGGGGTCAGTAAGATTTTTTTTTTTTTAAGAAATTAATATTTAAATTCAGCAGGGATGCATTAAATTGATCAAAAGTGAAAGTAAAGACATTTATAATGTTACAAATGTTACAAAACATTTCCCTTTGAAATAAATGCTGTATCCCATTTTTTAATTCTCCTTTTATTTATTTGGAGTTTATGGAATGTTTTTCTTTTGCATTTTGTCTGATGTTTGATGTTGTTACTCTTATGTCTGAAAAAAAGCAAAATAAAATTTGAAAAAAAAAAAAAAAAAAGGAGACAATTCACCCAAAAATACAAATTTGAAAAAAAAAAAAAAAACACATAAAAGTAGTCCAGTTGGCTCATGGACTATATGGTATATTATTGAAAAGTATGGAAATTGTAGCAGACAAAGAAAGGAAGGGTTATTTTTATTATTATTCATAATTTGTTTCATCTTTGTATGTGTGCAGATCACAGGTCAGGTGCATTGAAGGAAATCGCACATAATCTGGACTACTGTGACATTATGGTGTTGGGGGAGGGGTTAAGGGCGGGGCTAGAGAGTCTGGAACTGCACCACAGCGCTTTATTGGGCAAACACCTGCAATACGTCAACTCTAGCACCGGCATGTCCATATACGGTAAAAACAATAACTCTACAATTTACTTTTGTTACTCCCAATACAACTGTCTGACATCTTTCATCTTCTGTTTTAGGTGTGGACTCTGTTTGTCACTACACAGAGGTGATCAGACAGGTGCGTTATCAGAGCCGTCAGGCTGTCGACTCCATCCGCACCTTCAGACTCACCTGCTCTGAGCTCAACGGACGTTACACCAGCGATCAGTATTTGTTACAGGTGTGAACCAAACAAAGAAATGCACTAACTAAGCCACGGCTCTGATCTACGGCCTAAAGATGCTCTCTATCACTCTTTCTCCAAGGTCAACATCCTTCACAGTGAGGAAGATATTGAACATGTCAATCATGCGATGGCTCCGCCCAAATACATGCAAATTATTCATCCTACAGTCACAGAATCTAACAGCTACAGCTTAGGTGAGTGAAAGTCATAATGATCGTGTCGGAATGAATTAAGTGTGTCCGTGATTGTTCATTTTGATAAGACAAACATTAGCTGAGGTGATACCAAACATACTTTATTGATTTATCAATCTCAGTTAATATTATTTTATACATTTCTTAAGTTATACACTACCACTCAAAAGTTTGGGGTTGGTAATATTTTTGAAAGAAGTCACTTCAGGCTCCATTTATTTGATTAAAAACATAGTAAAAATACTGTGAATATTGTGAAATATTACAATTTTAAAAAACAGATTTCTATATGAATATATTTTAAAATGTAATTTATTTATGTGATGCAAAGCTGAATTTTCAGCATCATTACTCCGGTCTTCAGTGTCACATGATCCTTCAGAAATCATTCTAATATGAGTTGCAGCTCAATAAACATTTCTGATTATTATTAATGTTGAAAACTGTTTTTTCTGCTTCATACATTTTTATTTCAGGATTCTTTGATGAATAGAAAGTTCAAAAGAACAGCATTTCTTTAAAATATAAATCTTTTGTAACACTGTAAATGGTTCGCTGTCGTTTTTGATCATTTTAATGCATCATTTCAGAATAAAGTTATTAATTTCTTAAAATAAAATAAAAATCATACTGACCCCAAATTTTTGAACTGAAGTTTATAAAGTACTGTCAATGTTTTATAAAGGAACAAGAAATAACAATTAACAATAATAAATCTATAAATTAAATGCTGTTAATAAAAGTATGTTGTTCATTGTTAGCTCATGATACTTAATGCATTAACTAATGTTAACAAAATGTCGTTCAAACAGTATTTTCAATATATCGTACCATGTAGGGTTGGGAAACACAGAACTGGTTCCAGTTTATAACCAATGCCAGTGTAGTCTGATTTTTGAACAAATTATTTAAAAAAAAAAGACTTCAATCAGGTTATGAATCACTTACTGAATCAGTTGGAAGGGTTATTGACTTTGACTTAACCGCTAGTTATTACTTTCATAAACTCAAATGAACCAAAAACTGTAACTATGTTACTTAAGATTCACATTCAATACAGATTGAGTTTGATTGAGATTGAGGCTTCCTTAAAAGTACCAAAAGAATCATTGCAATCATTAAGAAACCAACTGACAAAAAACTCTGTCAAACTTGGCAATTATTTATTACAACATACTAAACAGATGTGACTGTCATCCCTCATAGCTTCAAGTCAAATTATGACATCTACTCTAAAGTCTATAGGGTGTAAGATTTAGACACGTTTATTGTCTTTCTGTAGTTGTCCTTGCCGTTGCTACTGCAGTCATTGTGCTGTGTATCGCCGCCCTGCTGGTGGTGCTGCTGAGTGTTTACCGCCTCAACCAACCACAAAACCAAGAGCACATTCACACGCTGCCAGAGAAACAAGCGGACTGTGACGGATCCTCTCTCTCCATCACCGTCAACCCTCTGGAGGTACGACAAACCGTCTACATGCTCAAGCAACACAAGACACCATAATGTAAAGAAGCTGCCAAAAGGATGACGCCTGTCAAACTGCCACAGCATGCATGAGTCTCCGTGAAAACGTTTCTTTATAGCTGGTAGGGCAGAACAGCAGTCACACAATCAGCTAGAGCTGAACAACTGATTTAAACACAGTCGTTTCAAAAATGATATACTAAAGTTGTGTGAGAGATCATTGGCCTAGTATTTTGCCATGAAGTTGGACATGTCATGTTCCTCAATCAATCTCTCTTTTGGTCCAACATCTTTATAAACCAATCAGATTTGAATGTTAGTGTTTCAATAACATGCAAGATGTCTGTTGAAGATCGCTTCATCTGGAAAGCATCTGCTGTGAACAAACATCTGATAGTCGCCTTTAAGATGTCAGTTTTACATACATTCGAAGATCTTAAAGACATCTTCTAAACATCTATTTGACATCTGATAGGAAAGGCCCTATAGACGTATTGCAGATGAGCAAACACTCTAAGAAATATGTCTTGCAGATATAAATGCAGACGTCAAATAGACATCTCCGTGATGTACAGTGCACTACCAGTCAAAAGTTTTTAAATAAAAAAAAAGTGCCGGTATTTTTTTGTATTAATTTTATAGAAATGAATACTTTTATTCAGCAAGGAAGCTTTAAATTGATCAAAAGTCATGATAAAGACATTTATGTTAAGATTTCTATTTCAGATGAATGCTAACTAAGAAACCTGAAAAAATACTACTCCGCTGTTTCTTGAGCAGCAAAGTGTCGTCTTACTCCATCGGTCTCTCTTGTGTGTAACATGCGGTGCATTTGTGTGCGAGTGGTTCTGTAAATGACTTTTCTCTCATAAAGTGCAAATGGATGGTTTATATGTGTTTGTACATCTTTACCGACTCAATTTGCTCCTTTTTGTGGTCGCTGCTGGACTTTCTCTACATAAGTCAATAAAAACGGTTTTAAGAAAATTGGTCACCTAACTAATTTTACTCATAAACGTGGCTGTTAAATGGCTGTTTTACTGGAATTTAACCACAATAAAGTCTATTATGGTCGCACTGGCACTGCAGACTGGTGAGACGCCCTGTGAGTCACACAACAGCGACATCTAGTGGCGCAACATGTGCAGCACGTTCAGATAGTCATTGTGTTCTCATATATTTTAGCATTTTAAAGGGAAAAAAAGGCCAGTTTTTAGACTGGATGTCCTGTACAGAGCACATTCAGGCTTTTTAGAGATATCAAATGTTTGAAGGTTTGATCATGAACACTCACCTCCTTGGTCTTTAAATATTTAATTAAATTCAAGTTTATTTGTACAGCGCTTTTCACGATACAAATCGTTGCAAAGCAACTTTACAGCAAATTAAGTTTCTACAATATTTAGTGGTAGTTTATCAGTGGTGACTGTCATATGGCAGAAATGTATGGGAAAAAAATCAATTAAAGACGTAATCAAACAGACGATGAACACTATTAACAGCAATTATTATATGATGCAATCAAACTTATACTACCAGTGCGTTACAATAGTCCAGTCTAGAGGAAAGATTAAGATTATTAAATATGACGGATATTGACAGAACGATCTAATTTAGCACTCTTAGGGAAATATGATAATGTTTTGCAATTATTATTTAAATCTGGCTCGTTTTCAAATTGTTTGTCATAAACATCTCAGAAAAATGTTATGGGATTTCAAATCGGAATATGGCTTTTTGTTACGAAACGGGGCATAATTTTCATACATGTCTTCTGTAGAGGACACCAGGACAAACATCATGTTAATCAACCATTTTGGGGAGACACAAGAAATTATAGATCAATATTCCTATAAAATATGAGATATTCTTATGAAAATGTTGCCAAGTTATTACTGGCATTATTACACTTCTTTTTTTTCATTATGGCTTGCCCCAAGAACACATTAATATGCAAATAAGATGCAATGTATAGAATGAGAATACCAATTTATGGACATTTTACACACAAAGTACAGTAGTATATCAACTCATTCTGTTATATCTTTCATAACATAGTTGAGAATCATCTTTGTACAAAGTTTGGTTTAAAAGTAGCCTCAAACCTGAAAACTGATTGGTGAATGAAAAAAATAAAACAGTTTTTGCCTTTTAAAGTCAATTGTTTTATTTTATTATTAGTTTTTTTAATAACTTTGTCCTGGTGTCCTCTACAAAGGACATACAATAAAATATCTTTTTTCAAAAATATTTTTTTCTCCATTTGTTTTTTATGCTCCAACCAATGTAATGACAAAAACAAAAAAACATTTCACAAAGCTTTTTTTCTGGTTCTCATGAGGATATTATACATTTTTAAATAAAGACATTATAACTGGTCATTCAAACGGTTTCCAACAAGAGTATTTAATCACGATGAGGATGTTGTTGTTGATGATGATGATGATGATTATAAAAAAACAATGACACATTAAAATAAAGTTGTGACAAAAGTGTGACAACATGCCCCGTTAAAGGGTCAACATTCAAATAACTATCTTAATATATTGATGAGACATAGAATGTGTTATTTATATCAAGTAAAATATAAATTATAAATACATATTTCATATCTATCATATTCAAATATTTAAAAAAAAATACTTCGCATAACTAGCCATTTACTGTTCAGCGGTGTTGCTTTTGGGTGTTGTTCTTCAGAAAACCCCAATGATCCATAAACGGAATAATATAAACCCGAAACCCAATTAGAACGATGTAAATACAGCATAAGCAGGTTAGTCAAAACTACTGTGAAAACACTTAGTGTCAATTACTATAAAAAAAAAAAAAAAAAATTTACTGACTCCAAACTTTTGAACGGTAGTGTATCACAAGATTTTCATTTTAAATAAATGCTGTTTTTTTTATTTATTTTATATTCATAAAAGAATCCTGAAAAAAGTATCACAGGTTCCAAAAAACATGAAGCAGCACAACTGTTTCCAACATTGATAATAAATCAGCATATTAGAATGATTTCTGAAGATCATGTGACACTGAAGACTGGAGTAATGATGCTGAAAATTCAGCTGTGATCACAGGAATAAATTACATTTTAAACTATTCAAATAGAATATTTAAAACAGTCATTTTAAATTGTAATTATATTTCATAATTATACAGTTTTTAATGTTTATTCAAAAACATTAAAAAAAAATTTTCAAAAAAGACCAACCCCAAACATTTCAACAGTAGTGAATACTGGCTTTAAAAAAAAAAGAAAGAAAGAAATGTGATGTTAGTGAAAAGATCCTGCAACACAGGAAGGGAATTTTATAAAGTAGGTGTGACTTGCATATCCAACTATATTTAGATCAACTGTAAGTAGGCTTTTGGAGAAAAAAAAAAAAAAAAAGAATAAAATGCTAAGTGTAGGATACGGCCCTTTTAAACGGTTCTGTAAAAAACGTTTCTGGTCGGTGTTGCAACCATGTAAAACCCCTATTAAATTGCCTTTTCAGAGAAGTTTGGAAATATGCTTGTGAAAGGAAAGGACGTGATGTGTGGCCAAGTATGTGGCTCTGCATTTAACCCATTTAACACAGCAGTTAGTAGTGAACAAACAAACACACGCACACGCACCGTGAACACACACCCGGAGCAGTGGGCAGCCAATGCTGCGGCACCCGGGGAGCAGTTGGGGATTCGGTGCCTTACTCAAGGGCACCTCAGTCGTCGTATTGAAGGTGGAAGAGAGCGCTGTACAATGCGACGGCAGCCATAATGCGCCAGAACACCCACCACACACCAGCTTACTGCTGGAGAGGAGACAGAGTGATGAAGCCAATCAGCATATATGGGGATTGTTAGGAGGCCATGATGATCAGAGGCCAATGGCCAAATTTTGGCCAGGATGCCGAGGTCACACCTCTACCTGTGATTTTTAATGACCACAGAGAGTCTTGGGCTACAGTCTTGGGCTACAGGGTGATATGGCTGCCGGACAATGACATTATGATTCCTAACACGTCAATAAACAACATGGGGTAAGGGCTTATTTCTGCTGAGAGAGGCACAAAATTAGAATAAGATAGTGAATATTTAAAGTAATTTCAAACTTCTTTTGAATACAGTATTTTTCAAATATTCACTACTGTTCAAAAACGTTTAATACTTTGAGAAGTTTCTTCTGCTTACCAAGGCTGTATTTATTTGATCTAAAACACAAAAAATGGTAATATTGTGTAATACTATTACAATTTTAAATACCTGTTTTTTTATTGTAATATATTTTAAAATATAATTTATTTCTGTGATGCATAGCTGAATTTTCAGCATCATTACTCCAGTCTTCAGTGTCACATGATCTTCAGAAATCATTCTAATATGATGATTTGCCGCTAAAGAAACATTTATTTCTCATTGTTGAAAACTAGGGATGCACCGATATGAAAATTTTGGCCGATACCGATAACCGATTATTCTTTATTTTTGAAAGCCGATAACCGATATGTTGGCCGATAAATCTATATCCAAATTGTTATATACTTTTTGAGAGCCTGATTACAAAAAAGGTCTCATCATTAAAAGCCACATCCCAAACACTTCAACATAAGCAACCTAGTTTGAACGGTGTACGTTTTAAAAATATTTTTACTCTCCCATTAACAAATTTAGTCATAAAAAAGTCTTACAAATAAATAAAATGATGCATAAATAATGCAAACAAGTCACTGGACATCATTACACGTGTAAAGAATCAAAATGAATGCGCCACAGATCAATAAAACAGAATAGCCTCTGCACGGACAATAATTAAATGATTTTAATTACTAAACCATATTGTTGATGAAAATAATAAGAGAAAAATACAAGTGGTTGTTGTTATTAATAATATATCAATGATTTTGAAAAAGTAACAAATTAATACCACTGTTTAAAATAGCAGCC
>NW_015505840.1:116847-119951 GCF_001515645.1 Sinocyclocheilus grahami
CAACAACCACAGCCGGGGTTACCTCATGAGCAGGACGGACCGGTGAGCGGCAGCCAATCAGAAGAGATGACACGGTCCCATGCACAAGAAGAAGTCCAGAGTGGAGTCGGCAGCACTGTAGAATAAAACAAAAGAGAGTAAGGAAGATTGTTGTGACTTTTAAAGACACAGTGTGTTATATATTGCCGCACTTGAAACTAATCAAACAAACCGCAGACTAGGTGTCAATTTTGAGTACACTAGGACTCTCCCTTGAACTCTCACGCACAATAATAATAATAATAATAATTCATTACATTTATATAGCGCTTTTCTAGGCACTCAAAGCGCTTTACATTGTCAGGGGGTATCTCCTCATCCACCACCAGTGTGCAGCATCCACCTGGATGATGCGACGGCAGCCATAATGCGCCAGAACACCCACCACACACCAGCTTACTGCTGGAGAGGAGACAGAGTGATGAAGCCAATCAGCATATATGGGGATTGTTAGGAGGCCATGATGATCAGAGGTCAATGGCCAAATTTTGGCCAGGATGCCGAGGTCACACCTCTACCTGTGATTTTTAATGACCACAGAGAGTCTTGGGCTACAGTCTTGGGCTACAGGGTGATATGGCTGCCGGACAATGACATTATGATTCCTAACACGTCAATAAACAACATGGGGTAAGGGCTTATTTCTGCTGAGAGAGGCACAAAATTAGAATAAGATAGTGAATATTTAAAGTAATTTCAAACTTCTTTTGAATACAGTATTTTTCAAATATTCACTACTGTTCAAAAACGTTTAATACTTTGAGAAGTTTCTTCTGCTTACCAAGGCTGTATTTATTTGATCTTAAACACAAAAAATGGTAATATTGTGTAATACTATTACAATTTTAAATACCTGTTTTTTTATTGTAATATATTTTAAAATATAATTTATTTCTGTGATGCATAGCTGAATTTTCAGCATCATTACTCCAGTCTTCAGTGTCACGTGATCTTCAGAAATCATTCTAATATGATGATTTGCCGCTAAAGAAACATTTATTTCTCATTGTTGAAAACAGTTGAATTTTTTTCAAAAGAACAACATTAGTTTGAAATAGAAATCTTTTGTAGAAATAATAAATGTATTTGCCAATATTGATCAATTTAATGCATCCTAGCTATCAGTTATACACTTTATAAGTTTTATTTTTCAGTAAAAAAAAAAATATATATATATATAATAAAAACTAATTTTTAGCTAAATATTTTTTGTTACATTGTTTTAGTTCTACCCAGTATGGCTGCAGGTTTAAAACAGGAAAAGGCAAAAGAAACAGTATAGAATATGTAAAGAAAAGCAGTGGGTGCGCTTCACTAAAGAGACAATTCTCTAGACTAAGATTAGTTTTCACACTATCTGAAGGAGCCGCTTTCACTCACACTCTACCAGAAGAATGACAGAATCTCTTCTGAACCTCAGAAGACAGCGGTTTCACAAGAGCATGTGGATGGGAAGTGAATATTTCCTCCGGAGCTCCAAAGAAAGAAACAACGACACACAAACGTGCAGTCAAAACAGCCACGTGCCCACGAGTCAAAGCGCAAACTTGCACTGTCCAAAACCTAGTCCAGTCATTTATTTTCTCTAGAAAAGGAGTCACATTTGTCACATTCTTCACTTATTCCAGCTAGTTCTGTTACTGAACGGAGACCCCAGGAGCCAAACCCTTCTCAGGAAATGAACTCGACTGGTCTAAACCAAACAAACACACTCACACCATAACAAACCAAGACAGCAAGATAAAATAAAGAAATTTATATTTCTATGACAATTCAAAGTTAAATCTCACCCAAAATGTGAGAATGCAGCAACTTAACATGCAAGTTTATAGACTAAGTGCTAGTGTAGAGAAAAGATGAGATGTCATTGCAAGGGGATGGGAAGTTAGGCTAATGTTTTACTTAAAGATTATGAAGGCACATGAATTAAAAAAAACAAAAAAACTTTTATTATATTGCAGTGTTTAAATTGTCAATTCGGATGTGATGGGGACTAGAACATTTACATTTTAAGAAATTAGGACAGCCATAAATATCAGTATTGCAATTTTACAGTTGTAAAAAGATATATAAAATTTTATACTACTACTAATTATTATTTTATTTTATAAGTATTATCTTATTTTAGTTATAATAAAATTATTATTAATATTATTGTTGTTGTGAATGTGATATTGATATTTTAATCATGTAATAAATAACTAATAAATGCACTACTACTACTAATAATAACAACAACAATACATTATTATTACTATTATATAATCATGTTGGTATATAAATTACAAAAATCTTTGGTCAGCCCTAAAAACAAGCACAGCAAAAATCACTACACAACAACAGCACACCTCTCCTCAACCAGACACATTACTTGAGGAATCATTCATGTCTGAAACACAAATATTGCGGCATGTGTTAGTGTTAGTGTTACACACTAAAGTTCAATACTAAGTTCTAGTGGTTTGTTTAGATCACCAACTATGAGCCTATATAGTAATGAAAGAAAAAAGAAGAATGTGAGATTTTACCGAGATTTTGTCCACACAATCAACACAAGACACACAAGAACAAAGTCTGAGCTTACCCTCCATGCCTTGCTGCTTCTGTGTCAGCATAGAACAGGAGAACAGGGAGAAAATGAAAGAAATGAAAAGGGGTAAAGCAGTTCAGAGTGGAGCAATTCCAGAGCAATTCTCCTCCCTCACCGAGCACCAAACACATGCCTGGGTTTCCGCTGAGCTCTCTCTAGTCCCTCATGACGATGGTGATTCACTGGAATAAACTGTGGTGTAAGTGTGAATAACAGAGCAAACACTCACCTTCCGGATCACTGCAGGAATGAAGGAGGATCCACGTCAGCCGGACGACTTTTATCAGGCCTCGAACTCCTGAGACAAAGAAGAGTTCTGTTAGGAGAAATGCTACCTGTGCCCAACCAGAACCAGGAAGTGAGAATCTCATCGGTCAGCACACACACACACACACACACCATAAACTTTCTCTCAGGCAGAAAAAAATAACGTTATCTTTTTTTCATTTTCACTATACATATAGTAACTATACAT
>NW_015505840.1:120027-122449 GCF_001515645.1 Sinocyclocheilus grahami
ATATATATATATATATATATATATATATATACACATATATAAAAATACAGTAATTTGTTACTAAAATGTGTCTGAGCAAGCCGTGTACCCGACATTCCCCCCAAAACAGCATTTGTGAGTCACTTTTATAAAGTAAACATTGACCCACTGGCTAGTCAACTAGAGTGAGCAGTCGTGCACGTCCTAGTGGACACACCAGCAGCTGGTCAAGCCTGACTATAGGACACCCTCCATCTGTCACACCTGCATTATTCATGTTTGTAGTGTCCTACATTAAAAAGGTATCAAAAACGCATCTGTGACACAAAAGCGCTTATAGATCACTGACCCAGATTTGAGTACAGCCTTGGCAATGGCCAATCCCATCCCAACTTTAAATAAATTAAAAATTCAACTCAATAAATCAGATAAATGTATTTATTCCAAAATATGAGGATGAAAGAGATCCACACTCTTTCAAATTCAGCCAAAAAGGCTTATTAACATTTATTGCTCAGAGGTCACGAAAAAATGTACAAAAAAAGTGCAGAACGTTTTCGGGTATTACCCCTTCCTCAGTGCCAAGTATTTATTCCATAAATAATAATAAATGTTTTTTCTCAAATTTATGTCAGTACCAAAAACAAAATAGCTTAAAATGCAATGGAATACAATACAGTCTTTCAGCACTTAAAAGCAGACATTTACAATAAAAAGTCATTATGAGTCATTAATACAATTTTAAAAAATGTCTTAAGCTGTAGAAAGTTTTATTGTTGTATACTTGTTTTTTTATTTTACAGTAACATTACAATAGTAATAATTATTGTTTTGTTTAATAATAATAATAATAACTTTATAATTATTATTATAATTAACAACATTTAATAATACTACTACTAATAATATTATTATTATTAATAATAATAGCCATTGATATATTATCACAAAATTTGGACCAAATTGCACAGAAAACCTATAATTTGTTTTACAATCATACTTTAAATTCGCAATAAATAAATAAATAGACAATTCACAAATACATTTTTCCCCAAATCGTGCCACCTTTTTTTTTTGCATAGCATTGATTTGGCAAAATTGTCAGTACTAATAACTTTTTTAGGTGTTAAAACTTCATGTACAAGAGCACTACATGTGGTCAGTGACTCCACCAGCGTGACTTTCACAACCAGTCCCAATAAAGTTCAAAGGTCAGACAGAGTTCAACATCAGGCCAATGAAGACACCTGAAGCATTAGTCGAGATGCTGTTTTGTGTTTCCGTGACGACCTCGTCCTCCGTTTGACCCCGGTGCAGAGACCATGTCTTTGCATGACCCATAAAAAAGTTGAAAATAGAACGAGATGAAAGAAAGAGGAAGAGGAAACAGTAGCTACTGAGACTTCCTGCTTCCCTCTCTCGTTCTGAGCATGCTCAAAAAAAGTGATTTGAGCTTGACCTCAGCTGACAGACAGCAGAAAACAGAAGCTAAGAAAATGAAAAGTGGCCTCTTGAGGCGATTCAGTTGAGTAGACAGTCAAAACTTTACAGCAGCAGGTAAATGTGTGTGTGTGTGTGTGTGAGATATATATATATATATTTATTTCTTTATTTATTTATTTAATTGTCATTTTCATGAAACTTAAATATTTTTACTAAATAAATGTTTAATGTAATACATTTAAATATAAAACAAAAATATGAAATAAAACATACCATCAATAATTAACAGCCCTTAAAGGGTTAGTTCATCCGAAAATGAAAAGTAGGCTGCGTTTTACTCACCCCCAAGGCATCCTAGGGGTATATGACTTTCTTCTTAGTCATATTAAAGGGTTCACATATGATGCGAGTTCAAGTTTTCCTTTCTCTTTGGAGTGTTACAAGCTCTTGGTGCATATAGAAGATCTGTAAAGTTGCAAAGACTAAAGTCTCAAATCCAAAGAGATATTCTTTATAAAATTTAAGAATCAACCACGCCTACCTAAAACGCCTCGTTCTAACACGCCCCCACATATCTACGTCACTATGTGGAAATATTAGCATAATGCCGCCCAAATGTGCACACAAAGAAAGAAGGCGTGGTTTCAGGAAAGCAGTAGTGTTGAAGCAGCATGTCAGGGAGACGCTGTGTTTCAGTGTGAAAGCAAAAGCACTTTATTTGGCCTTCCGGAAGTAGATGCAATTAGGAATCATTGGTTAAGATTTATTTACAACAGAACAGCACAACCCAGATTTTCGAATTTGTGCAAGGCATTTTATGGATGACAGTTTTTTGAACCTAGAAGAGTACAAGGCTGGCTGTGCACAAAGGCTATTTCTAAAAAAAATGGGTAAATTCTGACTTTGCTATGACAATCTAGCGCTTCTGAATCAGCGACTTTAAGTATGTTTTGTTATTAGTTTAAGTATTTGCTATTGACTGTTCAAATGCGGAGTTTTG
>NW_015505840.1:122551-124075 GCF_001515645.1 Sinocyclocheilus grahami
CTGTCAGAAATCATAGCACGTCAGCTGTCTTAACCGCGCTTGTGTACTGCATCATCACTGTGTCTGTCACGCGACTCT
Organism: Sinocyclocheilus grahami; assembly: GCF_001515645.1. Classification (NCBI taxonomy): domain Eukaryota; kingdom Metazoa; phylum Chordata; class Actinopteri; order Cypriniformes; family Cyprinidae; genus Sinocyclocheilus; species Sinocyclocheilus grahami. Next base: position 122,630 of record NW_015505840.1, read on the forward strand.
GTTGCCCTTTCGGGCTTGAACTGATGGTAAAACTAACGACATTATTAACTGTCTTGATATTTACTTTGAAAGCTGTAGCTCGCGATTATGGTAAGGGGCGTTACATTTCCGACACGTGCTTGTGGTGTTCGGGCAATCACAATGCACTGGGTCAGCTGGCCAATCAGAGCAGACTGCGCTTGTCAAAGGAGGGGGCTTTGTTGAAAACTACGTGTTTGAGAGAGGCGGGGCATAGAGGACCTACAATAATGTACAGTATTAATGTGTTTTTTGAACATTAAAGCACGTCAACATATTCTGTTACACCAAATAATCTTTAAAAAAGCATCATATGACCCCTTTAAAAATTGTATTTTATCTTTCAAGCCGTTTAATGCCACTCAGCGGGTGTTGCATGCAAATCCAAAAGAAGTTAAATAAAAATCGCACATCCAGAAAAAAAATAATAAAAAACTCACACGGCTCCAGGGGGTGAACAGAGGCCTTCTGTAGTGAATCAATGCGTTTTTGTAAGAAAATATCCATATTCAAAACGTAATAATAACTTTAATGTAGGGCTGCACGATAAATCGAAATTGAATAGAGATCGCGATTCGACAGAAGTGTATCTTTCAGTGATGCACGGTTCTGTGATCAGCAGTAAATCTCCATCCAAAAGCCAGAGGGCGCTCTCGCACTGAAACTCCAAATACGCCTCGCAGAAAAAACCCAGAAAATGCCTATCGCTGCAGCTGAATAAACAGAAGATTCAACTGCTTTCATTGATTCAACGTGACTAATAAACACACGACTACGGCAATATACGGTTTATCTTATCTTATTATCATTTTCATTAAAATAAAGTATATTTACAATGCAATGCCTTTATCACTGCTTAAATACTATAAAATATGTTGCATGCCTTATTCTGTGTAAGAAGCCACATCATCTCACAGAACGATTTATTTCAAACACTCGACTGACATTATGTTATTAAATGTGGTATTTTCACATGCTTTTAGATGGAGCAGCATTTACTACACAGAGCCGTAGTTCACATCATTATCACGAACGATTTCTTCGATTTCAGAATCGCGCAATAAAATTGTCTGCAATTTTTTTGCATAACTTGTCAGTGAACTACGGCTATTGGTAGTAAATTCTGCTCCATCTGAAAGCACGTGATGATTATTTCCTGCTGATTACAGAACCCACTTTTTTAAACAAAATGCGCATGACAATCGCATTCGATTAATCGTGCAGCCCTACTTTAATCTAGCTTGCGCCAGCAGTTGTACACGGAAGCAGTTCCGGGAGCATGACGTATGGGGTCAGCGTTGCGCACGCGCCGGTGAGTCTCGCGAAAACCAACGTTTGTTTACAGGATCAAAGGAAGCAAAGTTTCCTTACTTTAGCAAAGGAAAACCAGTCTCCTCTTGGCTTACAGTGGGTACGGAAAGTATTCAG
>NW_015505840.1:124118-133072 GCF_001515645.1 Sinocyclocheilus grahami
AAAAAATTAACTTAAATGATTTTAGCAAATGGCTGCAATATAACAAAGAGTGAAAAATTTAAGGGGGTCTGAATACTTTCCGTGCCCACTGTATATCGAAATCCTCCAACATTCTTCTTTACAAATCCTCGTTTTGTACTTCTAATTCTTGACCGTTGTTTTGTTTTGATCTCTCCTCTGCATTTCCGCGTGCATCACTTCTGAGCGGCGCATGCGCAGCTTAAAAGTGTGATGTTCATTTTGATTGACACATGCCAAATCTTTATTTGACAACTTACCTTTTGATCATTAAATGGACAGAACCCTTTGTTTAAACTCAAACAGACACATGTGCACAGGTCGCAGAACTTGTTTGCATAAGGGTTGAGAAAGTATCCATAATGAATAACGAACATATGCAAATTCCATAGGTAACAGGAAGTGGGCACGACTTTAAAGACGACAGAAGAACAAAAACACACGAGACAAAGGGAATGGAAAGAACTTTGCAGAAGTGACAGCGGCCCAAACTAGGAAATAACACCCTTCAGTGTCTGAATCACCGCTGCCATACACAAAAGATGAAATAAAAAGCTTTTAATAGAGTCTCCCCCTCACTGTTCACCTCTGATTCATGCATTTCACAACATTCAGAATCTGTGACAGATAGAGGGTAAGGGGAGGACAACAGCGTGATTAGATTATATCCGAACCTCTTTCCACTGTGACCTTTGCACGTAAACACTGAAGATGACACACAACTCTATTTTCAAAACATACTATTTCATGTACACTGCCTGACAGGCAACTTCCCCCCCGGAATAACCATTGAACTAAATTTTTAGTGAACAGAAATATATCCGTGCGAGCGAAACAATGAGTTTTAAAGGTGCATGAGGCCAAAAATGTTGTGCCTGAATATTTTCAGCATAATTCGTGTAGAACATGGTCCAGAACCAGCATGCACAATCGCAACACGACCCAATGCGGTCCTGCGGTTTCAGCTGCTTTGAAACAATGTAAAGCACAAACACAAACAAACCAGCCACGCGCTGCTGATCTACTTACTCTCGCGAGAATCCCTCGGAGCTTCAGCGCGGACACAAACACTCGCCGGGATTTACACTTTTACACTGTATGCGGGCGTATGTCACGCCGCACATTCCTATAAAACTAACTTTGACGCTAAAAACGAACGCGTCCGCGTTTTCTCGGTGGTATCCGGCGGGGAGGAGCGGAGCGCGCAGACCGCTTTTGTTCCGAGAACCAGCTGGCGCGTGACGTCACACGAGGCCAGCGCGAGCTGATTGGCCACGTCGACGGGAGGGCGGTGCCGAGAGTGCGTCCTGTAGTGAAGCTCTTCGAATCTCTGAATCATTTGAACCGAATGATTCATTCACACGCAAAACGATTCAAAGCCCTCGAAACACACCAGACTGGCGGCACCTGCTGGCCAAAATGATGTAAATGTAACAAAAACTCAGCTCTAATCGATTAAAGCAGCACTATGTAACTTTTGGCGCTTTAGCGGTGAATAAACAGAGCTGCACACATCCCGCGGAAGAGCATTCCAACCGGAGCTACTTCTCTAAGTTTATGTCTCTGGCGATTCACGCAGGTATGTGTTACTCCGCAGCGGTGACCAGGCTACAATAGTCCGAATATAAGTACTTATTATAAGTGTACCGTAGTGATTCGGAATAAGACAAAAACGCGGTTTGGAAGATTAATTCATGATGCACTCGCTCATTATATACATTTAGCAAATTTTGAACACAGAAAAAGTTGCATAGTGCTGCTTTAAATGTAATCTATAAATAATTAGATACCATTAAATGTGAAGGTTCTGTAAAATGTGTGTTCTTTTATTAACATGTAGCGCTTGTTTCGTGTTATTAGTGATGGATTGGCATTAAAAATGAACCTACGTAACAAAACTGGCCCGAAATTTCGGGGATTTTTGACTCTTTTGTTTTTGTAGTAGTAGTAGTCACGTGATTCACAAACATTTAACATAATATGGCTACAGTATTACTTTTACATTACAACATTACTTAAAGGAGTAGTTCACTTCCAGAATGAAAATGCAGTCATCATTTACTCACCCTCCACTTGTCTAAATATTCGACATGTCTACAAAGCGTGTGACCCATACTCAGAATTAGTGCTCTGCATTTAACCCATCCAAAGTGCACACACACAGCAGTGAACACACACACACCGTGAACACACACCCGGAGCAGTGGGCAGCCATTTATGCTGCGGCGCCCAGGGAGCGGTTGGGGGTTCGGTGCCTTGCTCAAGGGCATCTCAGTCATGGTATTGAAGGTGGAAGAGAGCGCTGTACATTCACTCCCCCCACCTACAATCCCTGCCGGTACGAGACTCGAACCCACAACCTTTGGGTTACGAGTCCGACTCTCTAACCATTAGGCCACGACTTCCCCACTAACTGGATGGACTTGATGGAAAATGCTTTTTCATATGATTCACTAAAGAGTTTGAATGTCTAAAACTCTCTCCACACTGAGTACAGCTGTACGGCTTCTCTCCGGTATGAATTCGTTCATGTGATTTCTGTTGCGAAGACAGAGTGAAACTCTTGTCGCAATATGAGCACTTGTAGGGTTTTTCTCCAGTATGAATCTTTTGGTGGCATTTCAGTTGGCCAAGTGTAGTAAAGCCCTTCCCACACTCACAACACAAGTGATCTTTCTCACCAGTGTGGATTTTCTGATGCAGATTACAACTGACCAACACTGAAAAACTCTTCCCACAGTAAGGACACACATAAGGCCTCTCATTTGTATGGACTTTCAGGTGTTTTTTCAGATTTGATGATGAATTAAACTCTTTACCACACTGATCACAGTTAAATGGCTTTTCTCCAGAGTGAATGCGCATGTGATCATTGAGAATAGTTGAATATTTGAAATGCTCTCCACACTGAGTACATTGGTACGGCTTCTCTCCAGTATGAACACGCTCGTGAGATTTCAGGTTTCCAGGCTGAGTGAAACTCTTGTCACAATAGGAGCACTTGTAAGGTCTTTCTCCAGTGTGAATTATTTGATGCTGTTTCAACTGACCGGCTGTAGTAAAGCTCTTCCCACACTCACAACACACATGATCTCTCACTTCATCATGTGTTTTCTGATGCTGTTTACAACAGTCCAGCCGAGAGAAACTCTTTCCACAGACAGAACACACGTAAGGCTTCTCATCTGAATGAACTTTCAGGTGAAGATTTAGATTTGATAACGAAGTATACTTTTTACCACATTGATCACAGTTAAATGGCTTTTCTCCAGAGTGGCGCCACAGATGATTACTGAGACCTAATTTAAGTCTGAAACTCTTTCCACACTGTGAGCAAATGTGCCGCTTTTTGGATTTTCTTCGGGTTTTGAAGTTATGATGTTCCTCCTCCTCGTTTAGTTCTTGTCTTTGCTCTTTCACTTCCATCCGATCTAAAATAAACATACTAAATAGTTCAAATCAGGTCAAGTGAACATGATTTAAGAGCAGAAAGCAACAGTATATGCCAAAGGTAAGGTCTGTCATTTCCTTGATAATACGATCAAAATGTGGATGACAACTGCGATACATTTGCTTTTTGGATTTTCTTCGGGTTTTGAAGTTATGATGTTCCTCCTCCTCGTTTAGTTCTTGTCTTTGCTCTTTCACTTCCATCCGATCTAAAATAAACATACTAAATAGTTAAAATCAGGTCAAGTGAACATGATTTAAGAGCAGAAAGCAACAGTATATGCCAAAGGTAAGGTCTGTCATTTCCTTGATAATACGATCAAAATGTGGATGACAACTGCGATACATTAATCGTTCATATATTGCTTATTATTTCACTAACATTAAATCTCGTGAACTGAAGGGGTCATATGATGTTGCTAAAAAGAACATTATTTTGTGTATTTGGTGTAATGAAATGTGTTTATGCGGTTTAAGGTTCAAAAAACACCTTATTTTCCACATACTGTACATTATTGTTTCTCCTCTATGCCCCGCCTTTCTGAAACGCGTCGATTTTTACAAAGCTCATCGGTCTGAAAAGCGAGGTGTGCTCTGATTGGCCAGATATCCAGTGCGTTGTGATTGGCCGAATACCTCAAGCGTGTGACGGAAATGTTACGCCCCTCACCAGACTGTTGATGCCGTGTCTCGGCCAGAAACAAAAACATTCAAACCCATTATAAACGAGGCATTTGTTGCATCCAGTGGGGACATTATTATGGATTATAATGACTTATACTGTCTTTTTACGCGTTGCGTTGCATCGCGCCACGTAAACATAAAACCATGTCTGCATTTGTGATCGGAGAAATGACAAACAACAAACGCTACTCTACACTGCTCAAAACTCGTGTTTGAATCATCAGTGGCAAGTCCTTTAAACATAAAAAACGTACTTACAGTCTGTGAGTCAGAACAGCCGGCATTGTAGTCTACTCTACCAGGATCAGCACACATCTGAATATTTGGTTTGAACTGTTCTGGAACAGTGTTGTAAATACAACTTAACCACTGATTTATAGTCGTGTCCTCTTTTGGAAGACCAAACAATGTAAAGCTTTCACAACGAAACACACAGCGTCTTCACAATACTACAGCGAGAATAAAAGTTACGCCTTCTTTCTTTGCGTGAACATTTGGGCAGCATTATGCAAATCTTCCCACATAGTGATGTAGACATGTGGGGGCGTGTTAGAACGACCCGTTTTAGGTAGGTGTGTCTCTTTGGATTTGAGACTTTAGTCTTTGCAACTTTACAGATCTTCTTTATGCACCAAGAGTTTGTAACACTCCAAAGAGAAAGGAAAACATGAAATCGCATCATATGACCCCTTTAATGTTTCTCAGCAGTCAATAATAAAGACTCAAGAATGGACACCAACCTGTTTCTTCCTCGGTTTCTTCATAATTGTTTCTGGATGTTTCTGGATCACTCATGTCATCAATCTCCACTTTAACAAGCTCAGTCTTTACCATAGCATGTCACAGATGTGGAGTTTCTCTTCTTCTAGGATGATGGGAATATTGCTAACCTTCATTGGTGGGCTGTTGTGAAATGGGCACCAGATCTGGCAAATTCAAGAAGAATTCATATCGAATTACTTTAATTACATGTGTGTTTTCTGACATAGAGTATTTTAAAATGGTTATATGTTAGTAAAACCGTTCCATAAGAAGGTTGTTCATTTTTATGTAACCAAGGATTTAATTTTTATATTCTTAAAAGAACATACAAACTAATCAGAAATCTAACATAGATAACAGAGATTTACATTTACATTACATTTATGCTTTAGCAGACAGGAACATAAGAAATTTGTCACAGAACCAACAATATTAGCAGTGTACAAGACCTACAGTGTGTGTGTGTATATACAGGTGCATCTCAATAAATTAGAATGTCGTGGAAAAGTTCATTTATTTCAGTAATTCAACTCAAATTGTGAAACTCGTGTATTAAATAAATTCAATGCACACAGACTGAAATAGTTTAAGTCCTTGGTTTTTTTAATTGTGATGATTTTGGCTCACATTTCACAAAAACCCACCAATTCACTATCTCAACAAATTAGAATACAAACAAAAACAAAAAAATTTTTTAGTGAATTGTTGGCCTTCTGGAAAGTATGTTCATTTACTGTGTGTGTGTGTGTATATATATATATATATATATATATATATATATATATATAACTAGTCTAAGAAACAAGGGTAAGCAGAGGTAAAATTGTGCAAAGAGGCTTTTTTAGAGATCCACTTTATACAAAATATGAACAGACTGAATGGAGGTTGATCAAAATGAATGATTATTCGATGTAGTAAGCAATGTAGCTACTCTAGTACGGTACAGTGCGGACAAAGGTAAATTCTTACATTAGAAAAGAAACAATATTTTTAATAGCATTAAGCCATGAAATTAAATCTTGACAACACATCTGCACTCACTCAGAGCTTGTACTCGCTGCCAACACAATAACGTACACTGTAATTAATAACAAACCGGGACACATAATGCGTTTCATTACATTAGTATTTCAACTCTGGAGCTGGTTAATATCTGTAACCTGTGTAAATCGGCATCGAATCTCACATCCGTCCAAAATATTCCACAATAGCCCTTCTTTCACTATGGTTAAAACCCTCACTTTTAGCTTTAGCCGGCGGGTTGCCAGGTGTGCGAAACAAAACCAGCAAATCTAGCCCAATAGTGCAACAGTTTGAAATATTTCCTGTAAAACCGCGGACTTGGCAACCCTCTCCTCTGCGCATCCTGTTTGTTCTTTTGGATTTGCATGGCAAACTCGAAAACGCATTGCTGCCACCTTTTGGAAATTTCTGGTAACACATGCTGTATATACGTATAAAAAGATTGACTTTAAAATTACTGTTTTATAGGACATCACAACTAGGCTACTGCAAGTCTGCAAATTTTAGTAACCCACCCACTTATTTCACGCTTCAAAACCTAGTTATTGTATGTATGTATGTATGTATGTATGTATGTATGTACCAAGAGCTCCTAAAAAACCACAGCAAATTCCTTATGGGTTTGCACACACTTGGCGAATGAAGCTAATTCTGATTCTGATTATTAGTTTTCAAAATAAAAAGTTTTTGTCATTGTGTGACACTCACTGGTCAAAATAATTCGATGTTTTTCACCAAGGCAGTCAACCATGGAAACGTTAGTTATATAGAAAATTAATTTTGGTTCTGCTTTTTTGTTGACACAGCTGTTTTACTACTATACAAGAATGACAGTTTGTCTAGCTGAATGCTGTTGTCACAATTTTTTAGAGACAAATTTCAACAGCAGGTAAAAGTTAACTGAGATAAGTCAATACACAGAGAGAAGTCTTTAGTACACATACAAATAATATGCACAATTGCATTGATACAGTACTTTTATTTTTGTATCAATGTTACAACAGAAAAGTCACATTTGCATGTCCATTTAAACACCAAAACACCATACAAACATTTTCCTCATACTGCAAGAGAAATACAGAAAACGTAAAGATATAATAGCAATCACATTGTGTTATATTATCTTGGCATTAAAAAGTGCAGCCGAGTTCGGCATTTTATTTGGACTTTGCAGTAATACATAATATGTAAATTTATATATATATATATATATATATATAGTAAATATATATATATATATATATATATATATATATGTGAGACAGTGGTAGGATATTGTGGTTAGTGGTAATTAATGCAGCTATGTTCAATATTCAGCTCAATTCTTCGCACAACACCACAATACTCCCCAAAATAAATCAAAATTCATGGAAAATGCAACAGTCACACACACAGAGAGAGAGAGATAATTACTCAGATATGTCAAATTAAGTAAATTATTAATGCAATAATGCAATCCCAAAAGCATTTTTTTCTTCACAGAAGTTAGTAAATTTAGTGACATTGTTATTATAGAACACTTCTCAAATCTGATCATGATTTTATGAATTTGAATTATTATTAGTATTATTGCCAGTAGGCTTTAATTTCAGAATTAGTTCACACAATAATGAAAACCTTTCTGTGAAACTCAAGAGGACATGACGAGCTAAAGTTGACGCCTTTTGTCTTAATCATGAACCTTGAATAGTCTTGGTTTTATCGTACAGGATAGAGAAGAGTATACAAAAACTTTGAGCAAGTTTAAGAAACTTTGTTTGTCTTTTATTTCTGGTCTTTGAGAATTCCCCTCTGCTCTATGATCCTGACAGAACCTGATGCAACCCCAAATGCAGGGTAGAGGGGTTCAGTGAATGTGGTCTGGACTCTGTGTAGTAGAGTCATTGTGTCAGAGACGCTGTAGAAGCACAGAGTTCCTGCTCTGTGATCCAGATACACTCCTATTCTAGAGGAGGGGACATCACGAATAAGGACGTGCTCTTTATCATGTCTGAAATAGAAATTCTGTTGACAGTGGGTCACTCTCCATGACTTATTATTAAACCCCAGTCTGCAATCATCAGTTTTTCCTTTACGACTAATTCCTCTATAGGAAACTGCTACAGACCAGTCGTCCCCACAGCACTCAACCTCCCAGTAACAGCGACCGTTCAAACCCTCTCTACACAAGACATGCATATATTTATCAAATCGTTCTCGGTGATCAGGATATTGCTGGACTTTATCTGAATATGATGCTTTTCTGTTCCTTTCTGACAGGATGATTTTTTTGTGTGCAGTGTTTGGATCCAGTTGAAGTTGACAGAAATCTGATGAAAATGGAGGGACAAATAAATATTCAAATAAACTACTACCCACCACCCCTCCACTCAAAATGACAAATTTTAATATCAATGTTATTGATAACAATAAACATACACATTATTTGATATATTTTTTAAAGGGGTCATATGATGCTGCTAAAAAGAACATTATTTTGTGTATTTGGTGTAATGAAATGTGTTTATGTGATTTAAAGTTCAAAAAACACATTATTTTCCACATACTGTACATTATTGTTTCTCCTCTATGCCCCGCCTTGTCGATTTTTACAAAGCTCATCGGTCTGAAAAAGCGAGGTGTGCTGTGATTGGCCAGCTATCCAGTGCGTTGTGATTGGCCGAATACCTGAAGCGTGTGACGGAAATGTTACGCCCCTTACCATACTGTGATGCCCTGTCCGGCCGGAGCGACGAGACAAACACATTAAAACCCATTATAAACGAGGCATTTGTTGCATCCAGTGGGGACATAATTACGGATTATAATGATTTATACTGTCTTTTTACGCGTTGCGTTGCATCACGCCGCGTAAACATAAAACCATGTCTGCATTTGTGATCGGAGAAATGACAAACAACAAGCACTACTCTACACTGCTCAAAACACGCGTTTGAATCATCAGTGGCAAATTCTTTAAATATAAAAAACGTACTTACAGTCTGTGAGTCAGAACAGCCGGCATTGTAGTCTACTCT
>NW_015505840.1:136875-139365 GCF_001515645.1 Sinocyclocheilus grahami
GCTGCAGGTGAGTTTGACAGAAGGAGGCCAAGCACTGCAGACAGGACTTTACAGCTCTGCTCTTCTCCGTAGTGCAAACATCACACTCCACAGCAGCCGTTTGTAGAGACGTCTTCTGCAGCGTCTCCATCATCTCTGCTATCAGAGTGTTCTTCTTCAGTAGAGGTCTCTGACTGAAGCTCTCTCTGCATTGGGGACAGTGGTACGGCGGCTCCTGCTCCTTCTGGCCCCAGCAGTCAGTAATGCAGCTCATACAGTAACTGTGTCCACAGGGAATCGTCACCGGCTCCTTCAGCCGATCCAAACAGACTGAACAGATGAACTGATCCTCATACTGACTCACTGCAGACTCGGCCATTTCTTTGGAGATAGTTTAAATAGCTCTAATAGAAACTGCTCTGCCAGAAGTAAATCATTGAAGAAAGAGAAGGTAAATCCACATGTAAATCATTAATGAATAAGCACGTCTAAAAATCTACAAATTGCTTAAAGTTTTGTGTATCATTATAAAAGAATACTCCTTAGCGCTTCACCCGTGATCAAAAGAATAAACATGACATCGAGACTAACATAGTATTATTATTAAACATACAGGCCTACGGTAGAAGACTAATTTCATGCATTTTTTTCAAGGCAAGGAAAAAACATTGGTAAAACCATTATTTAACGTTTATGTTCTTACCTGTTTTTGATTATCTTACCTTTTTTTCCAAATAAAATTCAAATATATTGCCTCCTTACAGCTTTAAGCGAACAAGAAGAGCGTGGATCCAGAGGCTCCTGTAGCAGGGAAATTGGTTTCGTTTCTCTTGAATCCACACACTTCCTGGTTTGCTATATCTCGACACACCAACTGCAGTAGCCAAAGAACGCAAAAATCACTAAGAAGCAGCGGAATGGAGCATGCAACCACTTATCAAAGCTACAAAAAATGTCATTTAAAAAAGCAAGAAAAGGGTTGATTTGGCATTAAACGACAACTTACTGTAATCAAACCTATACCTTAAAACATAACATTTACTTACCTTATCTGTCACGTAGTAACGACAACGGTAAATTAAGATATTCTCCCATAGTATAGTACAACCTCACGAGGTAGCAGTTAAAGTCGCTCCTGCACAATAGAATGGTGTCCAATAACATACAAATTTTTTTATTTGTTTTAACTGCTGCTAATCGTCCAACCATCTGTGTGTAATATGATTAAATCATTGGTGATTTCATGTTGGCTGGACACAATGACATTGGCAAACCTACACAGAAAACATGTCTTGTTTAAAAAGAGAGAAAATTAGGTAAGTCAGCTGCTGTGGAGAAAACCGACAATATCACACAGATTCTTCAGACAAAATATTTCCTAAAACCGCTATTTTATAAATACAAATGTATGATTTCATTCGATTTTTTATTTTATTTTATTACACATTACAGTATAAATTATACATTAAACCAAAGAAAAACCAATATAAAGATGAATCTTTAAAGATTATGCCTCTTCTTAAAGGGTTTACAGGTATTTCTCAGCTTTTTGCCAACACTATTGGATATTGTAGTTATGAAATAGCAAAAGAATCAAGTCAACTCAGGTGTCCAAGCTCTAAAGAAATCATTTATAAAGAAAGAAATTGCTAAATTAACAGGTAACACACACACACACACAAAATGCTGCTACATTTAATAATAATACATGTGTGAAGTAAAATATAATTATTTTGTCAACAGCATAACCTGTAAACGCAGTCTAATAGTTTCCACGACCAGTTTTCTTTTACATATTAACCCTGACACCTTGCTGGCTTAATGATGAACTGCATCATGGATTCAGACATTATTATTATAATGAGCTACAGAAATATTGCCGAAGATGAGCACTTTCAGATTACAGAAGACACAAAATCTTTATAACACCTGATTTTGGAACATCTGATAACGTACTATAGATTTATTTACTGATATCCAGTTTGACAGTCTCAGGTGTGTGTTGTGTATTTATTGTTGGTGTTCAAGAAATTGTATGTCTTTTGTTCAGCCAAACTACACATTTCAGGATTTCAGCAGCTGAATTTGAACCTTGAACAATTATGTTTTTTTATCGTCTATCTGAACTTTTCTCTGCTCTATGATCCTGACAGATGAACCTTTCCCAGTTAGAAATGCAGGGTAGAGGGGTTCAGTGAATGTGGTCTGGACTCTGTGTAGTAGAGTCATTGTGTCAGAGACGCTGTAGAAGCACAGAGTTCCTGCTCTGTGATCCAGATACACTCCTATTCTAGAGGAGCGGACAGCAGGTATATAGACTTCTTTATTATTATGTATGAAATGGGCATTCTGCTGATAGCGGGACAATCTCCAAGATTTTTTGTTGGAGCCAAGTCTACAAGCATCACTTCTTCCTTTACGATCAATTCCTTTGTAACAAACTGCTACAGCCCAAATGTCCCCACTGCACTCAACCTCCCAGTAACAGCAACCGTACAAACCCTCTCTACA
>NW_015505840.1:139375-167588 GCF_001515645.1 Sinocyclocheilus grahami
AACTGATCCTCATACTGACTCACTGCAGACTCGGCCATTTCTTTGGAGATAGTTTAAATAGCTCTAATAGAAACTGCTCTGCCAGAAGTAAATCATTGAAGAAAGAGAAGGTAAATCCACATGTAAATCATTAATGAATAAGCACGTCTAAAAATCTACAAATTGCTTAAAGTTTTGTGTATCATTATAAAAGAATACTCCTTAGCGCTTCACCCGTGATCAAAAGAATAAACATGACATCGAGACTAACATAGTATTATTATTAAACATACAGGCCTACGGTAGAAGACTAATTTCATGCATTTTTTTCAAGGCAAGGAAAAAACATTGGTAAAACCATTATTTAACGTTTATGTTCTTACCTGTTTTTGATTATCTTACCTTTTTTTCCAAATAAAATTCAAATATATTGCCTCCTTACAGCTTTAAGCAAACAAGAAGAGCGTGGATCCAGAGGCTCCTGTAGCAGGGAAATTGGTTTCGTTTCTCTTGAATCCACACACTTCCTGGTTTGCTCCTGGTTTACTATATCTCGACACACCAACTGCAGTAGCCAAAGAACGCAAAAATCACTAAGAAGCAGCGGAATGGAGCATGCAACCACTTATCAAAGCTACAAAAAATGTCATTTAAAAAAGCAAGAACAAGAAGAGCGTGGATCCAGAGGCTCCTGTAGCAGGGAAATTGGTTTCGTTTCTCTTGAATCCACACACTTCCTGGTTTGCTATATCTCGACACACCAACTGCAGTAGCCAAAGAACGCAAAAATCACTAAGAAGCAGCGGAATGGAGCATGCAACCACTTATCAAAGCTACAAAAAATGTCATTTAAAAAAGCAAGAAAAGGGTTGATTTGGCATTAAACGACAACTTACTGTAATCAAACCTATACCTTAAAACATAACATTTACTTACCTTATCTGTCACGTAGTAACGACAACGGTAAATTAAGATATTCTCCCATAGTATAGTACAACCTCACGAGGTAGCAGTTAAAGTCGCTCCTGCACAATAGAATGGTGTCCAATAACATACAAATTTTTTTATTTGTTTTAACTGCTGCTAATCGTCCAACCATCTGTGTGTAATATGATTAAATCATTGGTGATTTCATGTTGGCTGGACACAATGACATTGGCAAACCTACACAGAAAACATGTCTTGTTTAAAAAGAGAGAAAATTAGGTAAGTCAGCTGCTGTGGAGAAAACCGACAATATCACACAGATTCTTCAGACAAAATATTTCCTAAAACCGCTATTTTATAAATACAAATGTATGATTTCATTCGATTTTTTATTTTATTTTATTACACATTACAGTATAAATTATACATTAAACCAAAGAAAAACCAATATAAAGATGAATCTTTAAAGATTATGCCTCTTCTTAAAGGTTTTACAGGTATTTCTCAGCTTTTTGCCAACACTATTGGATATTGTAGTTATGAAATAGCAAAAGAATCAAGTCAACTCAGGTGTCCAAGCTCTAAAGAAATCATTTATAAAGAAAGAAATTGCTAAATTAACAGGTAACACACACACACACACAAAATGCTGCTACATTTAATAATAATACATGTGTGAAGTAAAATATAATTATTTTGTCAACAGCATAACCTGTAAACGCAGTCTAATAGTTTCCACGACCAGTTTTCTTTTACATATTAACCCTGACACCTTGCTGGCTTAATGATGAACTGCATCATGGATTCAGACATTATTATTATAATGAGCTACAGAAATATTGCCGAAGATGAGCACTTTCAGATTACAGAAGACACAAAATCTTTATAACACCTGATTTTGGAACATCTGATAACGTACTATAGATTTATTTACTGATATCCAGTTTGACAGTCTCAGGTGTGTGTTGTGTATTTATTGTTGGTGTTCAAGAAATTGTATGTCTTTTGTTCAGCCAAACTACACATTTCAGGATTTCAGCAGCTGAATTTGAACCTTGAACAATTATGTTTTTTTATCGTCTATCTGAACTTTTCTCTGCTCTATGATCCTGACAGATGAACCTTTCCCAGTTAGAAATGCAGGGTAGAGGGGTTCAGTGAATGTGGTCTGGACTCTGTGTAGTAGAGTCATTGTGTCAGAGACGCTGTAGAAGCACAGAGTTCCTGCTCTGTGATCCAGATACACTCCTATTCTAGAGGAGCGGACAGCAGGTATATAGACTTCTTTATTATTATGTATGAAATGGGCATTCTGCTGATAGCGGGACAATCTCCATGATTTTTTGTTGGAGCCAAGTCTACAAGCATCACTTCTTCCTTTACGATCAATTCCTTTGTAACAAACTGCTACAGCCCAAATGTCCCCACAGCACTCAACCTCCCAGTAACAGCAACCGTACAAACCCTCTCTACACAAGATGTAATGAAACCCATCAAATCGCTCTGGGTGATCAGGATATTGCTGGGCTTCATATAAACCCAATATTTTCCTGTTCTCTTCAGACAGTTTAAGTTCTTTGTGTGCAGTGTTTGGATCCATTTGAAGTTGACAGAAATCTGAGGAATAGGAATATGAACTTTATTATTATTTTCTAAAATTCTCGTTTTGCTTTTTGATGATATTTACAAATTAATATGTGTGTTTGTGAAAAAAATAACTTGACATACATTGCCAAAATGTATCTGGAGTATTTGGCTCTGGAGTCTGTGCAACATGGACATTTGACACTGAGAAGACGAGAAGAAACACAATTGTACAGTCAATGTTTAGGTTTAATCCTACATAGTATGAATGCCACATTTTATATTCCAAGGAAATAAGAATTCAGACCTTCTCGAAAAATTCTGGCTGTTTGCTGTTGACAGACGTCCTCCAAAACCTCTCTGAATGCTGAGATTGAAATGTCTTTAAAAGACAGATGAGTGTGTTGAGTGAAGCTGGGAACGTCTTCATATGAGGGTAAAACACACACAGACTGACAGCTCTGAAATGAAAAAAATACAAGATAGATTTTTTTATAAAACACAAAACAAGCATGACACATTGGAGTTTCATTTAATCGATTCTTAACATTTTTGCATCATTACCTTCAGACAGTGGATCTGATCATCAGTAATCAGAAGTTTCTCGATCTCTGCTTGTCTTTTTCTGAGTTCTGTCAGCTCTTGATCCAGATGTTTGTGAAGTTTCTCAGCTCGATCTATCTCAGTCTTCTCCTGATCTCTGATCTGCTCTTTAATCTCAGAGCGTTTCTTCTCCAGAGAGCAGATGAGCTCAGTGAAGACCTTCTCAATGTTCTCCACGGCCTCTTGTGCTGAACTCTGTTGGACAGGAACAACAGCCTAAATACTGTATTTATGTGACCAATATCAATTAATTTTGTCATAGTTCTTGTCCAAATCAAAACAGTCAAATGAACTAGCAAAATTAAAATGTCACCAGTTTATTATGCCTCTCTTTTATTATTATTTTGCCTCTTTTTTTAACTTGCATCTTGTGATACTCACTTTAAAAGACTTCACAGCTTCACTGAGTTCCTGCTGACCTCTTTCTCGTTCCTCAATCAGCTTTTGACACACCACCTTTATCTCCTTTAACTCTTTCTGAGGATGTTAATGTACAAAATTAATGTTAAAACGTAGAAATATAGTTACACCTTGCCAATCTCATTTTGTGATCATTAAATATCAAATAAAATATGTCATAAAAAGGTAATAAGGAAGAAGTAGAATAGGTACTGATATAGGCCTAATAAGCATTCATTACCTTTTTACTAGTCCATTCTGAATCCATAGATACAACATTGTGGTTTTTATGATTGCCAGTCATACACAAACAACAAATGCATTGACGGTCATCCTGACAGTAAATCTCCAGAGGTTTCCCATGACTGAGGCAGATGTTCTCCTGAATGTGTCTGGAGGCTTCGACTAGTTTGTGCTTCATAAACGCAGGAGATTGATAGTGAAGCTGCAGGTGAGTTTGACAGAAGGAGGCCAAGCACTGCAGACAGGACTTTACAGCTCTGCTCTTCTCCGTAGTGCAAACATCACACTCCACAGCAGCCGTTTGTAGAGACGTCTTCTGCAGCGTCTCCATCATCTCTGCTATCAGAGTGTTCTTCTTCAGTAGAGGTCTCTGACTGAAGCTCTCTCTGCATTGGGGACAGTGGTACGGTGGCTCCTGCTCCTTCTGGCCCCAGCAGTCAGTAATGCAGCTCATACAGTAACTGTGTCCACAGGGAATCGTCACCGGCTCCTTCAGCCGATCCAAACAGACTGAACAGATGAACTGATCCTCATACTGACTCGCTGCAGACTCGGCCATTTCTTTGCAGATAGTTTAAATAGCTCTAATAGAAGTAAATCCTTAAAGAAAGAGAACATAAATTCACATGTAAATCATTAATGAAAGAGCAAGTCTAAAAATCTACAAAGCACTTACAGTTTTGTGTATTAAGAATAGTCCTAAAGGCTTCAACCATAACCAAAATGATAAACATATGACATCAAGACAGCATTAAACACATACAGTAATACCGTTCTTCTTCTTCTTCTTTTTCCCAATGCAAGCAAAAAAGACAGGTAAAACTATTTTCTATAGAAGAGTGTGGATCATTAAAGCTGCAGTCGATAACTTATTTTGGTTAAAAATTATCCGAAATCAATATTTGAGCAAGTACATAACCAGTCAGTGTTCAAAACTATCGCCTTACTTTAGCCAGATTCACAACGGTTAGCTTATAATAATGTTTCAGTGTTAACAGTTACGGGTAGGTTTTTGCGGGAAATTCGAGCATGGCACTGCGTCATTACGTCACGTCTGTAAACATAAAAAAGTTGTCCCGGCCATAACTGCCAAGTCCTTGTATTATGCACGACTTTGGGCTTCTTTTTTTGTAAAGTTGCGTGAAAAAATCCCTGGTTGGGGGTTGCAGTTTTTTGGGCTTATTTTAAAAAATATGGTTGCTTGTTAGGGAAATCTGACAAGCAACTTTGTTTCTTTATTTATGTTTGCCATATTCTCCAATGCATTGGTTGACACTCTGTCTGCTCACAGTTAATAGCCAACCAGTGCAATAATATAAGTGCTGCAGCTTAATTTGTCAAATGTTCCGCCCCCTCCTCCCCCCCATTGGAGAAAATCACATTCAAAAGAAGGTGTGTGACGCTGTAATAAAAGCGATGATAGAAGTAGACGTAGTGGAGTGGGATTACTTTCTTTTAGCCTAATTTTTAATTTTTACAATGTTTTTGTAATGTATTAATTATCATGGGCTGTAATAAAAAACAAGTAGTCCTATACTAATACTAAAACTATATAGCCTATACATTTGGTTCGAATAGCCTATATTTTAGTAGGCTATAAATATGTGGCTGTGTTACAGTTCCCCTTTGAAGCTCTTCTGTTTTTCTCCTTTTGCATCTCTCCAATCCTATTCTGCTCAACAGGTGATTGGAGATGAGTTTTTTGTTCTCACTTTGTTGCAGTTTGCTGATTTTTGTAAAATAACATATCTGTTTTTGCTTTTCAGATAAAAGAGTGGTTTCAGTTTAATATGTTGCAGGTTCATTTATTGGTAATAAATAATTGATAATAAATAATATTGATGATAATAAATCATCAAAAAAAAATATTGGGCTTGTTTTTTAAGCTGCGGTTGCTTATTTATCTTGTGAGAGTTGGCAACAGTGGTCCCGTCTACTAGGCTATCGCATGTGAGGATCCTGCAGGTGGCAGATCGTTAGCCTTTTCTCACAGCAGCTGGAATAATTAAATGCATAATTTTGATGGCAGATTGTAATCCAGAAAGAACTATGTGTTTATGAAACACATGTGAATGAAATTAAATTATATTCCAGTTATAACTGTGCTTCTGATTAAAGATAGCCTGGGATTACAAAGATTTGTATTTTAAAGAAAACCAGTTCGAAGGGAGCATAATTTGCTTTTTGGGTTAAAATAATTTCTTAATATGAAATTCAAAGAGTATGACAATTAGATTAGACTGTGCAGAAATTGAAATCTACACGCTAATACACACTATACTCATAGTCACCAATGCTGATGTTTTTTACATTAATTATTTGAGAATAAAGTATAACAATAATAATAATTTGAATGGTTTGATGTGATATGAGCTAACCGATCTTTAGATTTAATCACCATTGGTAGCGAGATTTATTGTAATGCTTTTTTCCTCAGTTGGTCAGAACAAAAGTGGCAGACTTGTTACTTGTTCAGATGGCAATATATGGTGAAAATTCTTATTTGGGTCATATTCCAAGACGTAGGCTAGAATCTGTGATTGCGAAGCACAGTAAATATCCACACCGGTGCGGTGACTGACTGCCACACATACTCTTCAGAACATTAGATTCATCCGCGCTGGAGCCGTGCCGACTCACAACCCATGCAAGCTAATTCGAGAAGGGTATAACTGCAGCCTGGAGATCCTCCAAGTAGATATAACTGCAGACCGGAGATCTCCAAAATGGGGCGTGAACTCCAAAAGTGGGCAGCACCTCCAAAATGGGGCGGGGTCTCCTCACGCAAAGACTTTCACCATTGGCTCTGGCTCCAGCCAATTGTTATTGACTTACATTTCAAAATAAAACTTTCTAAATTAAACATTGTTTCTAGTTCATCTAAAATAAAATATGCTATATAAGTAAATATTCTCCGTGAGAGCAGAGCCCAAAGCTCGTGGCCAGTGGTGTTTGGACTGGAGTTTGAACCTCTGCTTAATGATATAAACAGGAATCACCCACGAGCTCTCCCGCGAGCCGTCCCGGCGCAGTGCAGGGGAACGATTTCACTATTGCTTTGTTCTAAGCAACGGGGGCGTCCCGGGGCTTGAAATTCGCAGGGAAGGAGTGGGTAGTGACGCTGGGTGTAACTAAAAAGGTGCCATTGTCCGGTGAGGTCCGGTTGGGGAGTTACGGAACGATCTCTATCGCATAATCTTATTAACTGTTTATCTCCTGAACTGCATTTTTCTTTACCACGCTATTTAGCGCCAATCCCGCCGTGCAGTCAATTTCACTGGTTAAAGTTAGGGTCAGGTGTGGGGTAGGTTTAGGGGTTAGCATTGTTTGTAGCATAGTGTAGGAAATCGACACTTTAATTGACACAACCAATAAAATCTTTAGTATCAGCTGTGGGGCGGAGTTTGCACTGAAGTGGATTGGAGGAAAAAGTGTGCATGCGTGTCATGTGCCTGTCTGCCAATGGGAGGAAGCCACGCCCTATTTTGGCACTCCCACCCCGTTTTGGAGTTCCCGCCCCCATTTGGAGATCTTCAGGCTGCAGAATTCTGCACTCATCTGCAATTCCAGGTTTTCAAACAGAGATGTCGACAGAGGCAAAACTTACGGACTGCAGCTTTAAGCAGAGACAGCTTGTTTAGCAGAGAAATAGGTTTCGTTTCTCCTGAATCCACACACTTCCTGGTTTTCAGATCGGGAGAGCGAAGACCAAAAGGCTTTTCACACTGAGCTTAACTCCGGGTTATCGTATTTCTAAACACTGCTGAGTTATAGAGACATTCTCAAAAGCCTTGCAGCATTGCATGGAATCCTTTTAAGTGAGAGGCATCTACATCAGTTTATGAGAATGAGGACAGACAGGAAGTAGAACGAATTATTATTTTGTGTGCACGATTCTCAGCCTCTATCCTGTAAAAAGGGCTGTTTTGTCAAGAAAACATGTTATTTGTTATATATCTTTTGTCAGAATTCCTGTAAACAGCAACAGTAAAATGGATGGACAATCTATATGTACTCTACCAGAAAAGATACTTTATATTTTGCATGTGCTATATAGTTTTATTTCATTTTACTACATTTAGCTGATTTATTTCCATGCAGTGGACAGGAGTGTAAAAGTTGCGAAAGTGAAAGTATGGACACTCTATAAAAGATTTTAGAATTTTTAAGTCCAGGTAGGCTACCTAACCAAACATTTATTTGTGTGAAAAGTTTCCACAAATAATGGTAACAACCTTAATCACTATTTATTTGTATTTTTTTACTTTAAGAATAAATTCTGTTCTAAGCTAATCAACAGCAGACATTTGCTGTCAATAAAACTTCATTTGAATTTAGTCCAGAATAGTCGTGATCAACACAGAAATATGCAATTTTAATGAAGCTATAGAGAATAAAAAGTATAGGTTTTGTAGAATAGTTTGTATAAAAATATAATACTAACGTTTTTGACAAATAAAAACAAAATTTTGTTTCACCACGCATGTCACATGAATAGAAACATGATATATTTTTAAAAGCAGACAACGTGACAAAGCCGTTACCATTGGATCTTATCAAGTCCTTACCTACTTCAACAGACACACAACACGAATATTATCTGTTTTACAGCTTTGGCCCAAAGAACAGCTGCGTGGATCTATTGAGGTTGAAGCACAGGTTTTGTTTCTATTGAACTCAAATACTTCCTGGTTTTCTGTGCGTAAACAAAATGGGTGTTCACTGTGCCCCAAAGGAAAGAGAGAAATAATTACTACGAGAGTGTTAAGAAAATAAAATAGCCTAAATGTAATCTATTCAGAAATGTAATTATCCAATTCATAATTCAAAGCAAAAGCACGTAATAATAAAAACAATATAGCCCATGTCACCTTTCAAATCTATTAGTTACTATGGAAAAAAATGCTAAAAAGATGTGGTGATAATATAGCATAATGAGAGATTTACAAGCCATTTTTAAAATGCTGGTCATTTTTGTCTGGGAACACCAAAGTAGGTAAAGGATTTTTGGCACAGCAAAGCTGAAAGAATAAACAACTCAAAATGTGTAACAATAGCAATACAAAAAGTTTATTACCCTAACGCAGATCTTCTCATTTTAAAATATCAATTAAAACATCTGTATGTCAATAGAATCCATAAAAGGAGGGAAACGCTTTCATGAAATAGGTCAGGCCTGCTAATGCACACTGCCTCGTTTTGCCCCCTGTAGAGGACAGAGGAAGAGAAGAAAACAGAAAACCCACAGCAAGTACTTCAAAAAATGAGCAAAATGCTCTTAAAAACCTTTAATTACCTTTACAGTGCAAACCTTCTCATACACAGCCACCAAGCACATAATACATCCTACTAAAGCCACAAAGCTCACAAATAACAAAAAACAAAGATACAATGCAAACAGTATTCAGTTCAGTACAGGATCTATACCTAAGATAAACCAAACAAAAGAAAACTTAAAAGCACAATAAGAAATAGTGTCTGGGTTGCCCCTTTAAAAAGAAACAATACCTTAATTGCCAGCCACACAACCCACATTATAATATTATAAATAAAAAAAACACATACTTTAGCCAATGCACAACTGCAGTAACCCACAGCTTCCAAATCTCAGCAGGCCTACCCAACAAACTCCCACACTATAGGTGCAGAGGAAATACTACAAACAAAAGAAAAGTGATTGTGACTTTTAATCTCACAATTCTGACTTTTTTCTTGCAATTCTGACTTTATATCTCGCAGTTCTGAGAAGAAAAAAAAGTTGGAATTGTGTGATATAAACTCGCAGTTGTGAGGGAAAAAAAGCTGCGTTTACCTTTTTTATTTTATATTCCATGGCAGGGAAAAAAAACAATGGCAAGATGTAAACTCAGAATTCAGAGAATAAAAGTCAGAATTGCGAGATGTAATCAAAGAACTGCAAGAAATAAATTACATTTTTTATTTATTTAATCTTGTGGTAGTAAGGGCCGTCCATACGAATATTATCCACGTCAGTAAGAAAAATTTGGGTTACAGATCACTTGTACCCAGTCCGTCTCAAAGAATGTCATTAAACCTATGGTAAAATATGTAATTTTTTACAGAAATTAAAATGAGGCTGGTAGGGATAGAAATACTGTGAGTCCAATTTTTGCACAAGTTTTGTTTAACAACATACTGATTGTTCAGCTGACGAAAAGAAAGAAAAAAAAAAACAGGTTTTGTTGCCACTGCTGTCATTGCTGGCCAGTCAACTCACGTTTAAAGGTGCTGTATGTAAGTTTTTGACTCTACTAAAGCATAAAAATACCATAATATGTTTGCAGATATTTAAGAAACATGCCAAGTTAACATATTTGTTTATCTGAAAACAATGCTCTTCCCACTACAAATCTCATATTAAAATTTAGTATCCCAAATTAAATAAATCTACAGGCCATTATCATAATGGAAGCCCTTTTAATTTCTAAACTGATGGAATAAATCATACAATGTTGATTTTCAGATCATTAAGTCAAGATTAATGAGAGCAAAACCATTCAATAAATGGGTTGAGATGATTTATGGTAAAACTTTGTCATACATTCTGTTTTTATATTTGGCCTTTTTTAACTTCCCTCTGCTCTATGATCCTGACAGATGAACCCAACGCAGCAAAAAATGCAGGGTAGAGGGGTTCAGTGAATGTGGTCTGGACTCTGTGTAGTAGAGTCATTGTGTCAGAGACGCTGTAGAAGCACAGAGTTCCTGCTCTGTGATCCAGATACACTCCTATTCTAGAGGAAGGAGGGATACGGACCTGTGCTTTACCATGCATGAAACAGAAATTCTGTAGATAATAGCCCAATCTCCAGGATATTTTGTTCAAGCCAAGTTTACAGTCATCACCACTGTTTCCTTTACGACCAATTCCTTTGTAACAAGCTGCTACAGCCCAGTTGTTCCCACAGCACTCAACCTCCCAGTAACAGCGACCGTACAAACCCTCTCTACACAAGATGTAGGGAAACCCATCAAATCGCTCTGGGTGATCAGGATATTGCTGGATTTGATCTGAACTTGATGCTTTTCTGTTCTTTACTGACAGTTTGAGGGTTTTGTTTGCAGTGTTTGGATCCAAGTTAAGTTGACAGAAATCTGAGGAGGAGGAATGAATAAAAAATACATTTGAACAAATTTGGTTTTAAAATGGTCACAAAAATGGTAACAGTTCATATCCACTGATGTTTATCAGTTAATGAGTGTTTGCCTTGAAGTTCAACTTACACTGCAAAAAATCATTTTGGGTCTTTAGTTCTGGAGTCTTTGCAAAATGGACATTTGACACTGAAGAGAGAAAACCAAACAAGTGCACGGTTAATTTGTTGGTTAACTCCTACAGAGTATGAATGACAATACAACATATTAAAAGATTCAGACCTTCTCGAGAAATTCTGGCTGTTTGCTGTTGACAGACGTCCTCCAAAACCTCTCTGAATGCTGAGATTGAAATGTCTTTAAAAGACAGATGAGTGTGTTGAGAGAAGCTGGGAACTTCTTCAAATTTGGGTAAAACACACACAGACTGACAGCTCTGAAATGAGAAAAATACAAAATAGATTTTTTTATAAAACACAAAACAAGCATGACACATTGGAGTTTCATTTAATGGATTCTTAACATTTTTGCATCATTACCTTCAGACAGTGGATCTGATCATCAGTAATCAGAAGTTTCTCAATCTCTGCTTGTCTTTTTCTGAGTTCTGTCAGCTCTTGATCCAGATGTTTGTGAAGTTTCTCTGCTCGATCTATCTCAGTCTTCTCCTGATCTCTGATCTGCTCTTTAATCTCAGAGCGTTTCTTCTCCAGAGAGCAGATGAGCTCAGTGAAGACCTTCTCAATGTTCTCCACGGCCTCTTGTGCTGAACTCTGTTGGACAGGAACAACAGCCTAAATACTGTATTTATGTGACCAATATCAATTATTTGTATTATTCCATTATCATAAATGAATCTTGCAAAATAATTTTTTTTGCCTATTTATAGTGGATTAGTTTTAAAGGTGGGGTAAGCGATTTTTCAAAAACGCTTTAGAAAACTGATTTGGGCCGACTAGCAAAACAAACTTGTAGCCAATCAGCAGTAAGGGGCGTGTCTACTCATGATGTGGAGGAGAGAGAGTTCAGTGTACAGGACGGACATTAGCGAGCCGCGCGACAGAAAGATAG
The DNA here is from genome assembly GCF_001515645.1 of Sinocyclocheilus grahami. Classification (NCBI taxonomy): domain Eukaryota; kingdom Metazoa; phylum Chordata; class Actinopteri; order Cypriniformes; family Cyprinidae; genus Sinocyclocheilus; species Sinocyclocheilus grahami. Next base: position 151,298 of record NW_015505840.1, read on the forward strand.
AGATGGCGGATAAAAAACAAAAGAGAAAAACGTCTGCGGAACAAAAGAAGGCTTAAGGCAATAAGGCCAGATGTAGGACCCGTGTAAATATCGGATCGGCTTTCCAGCGCTGGAGAGAACTCAAGGAGCGGAAGGCCTGTGATCGGATGCCGATGTTGCTTTGTTTCTTCTCGATAGGTGAGTAACACCGTGTCTGCGCCGCAACAGCTAAAGTCTGTCTAGTACACCGTTGAAAATCATTTGAAACTTGTGTCAATACGTGTTGCGTTGGGGATTTGTCGTGTTGCGCCGTGCCACATCCAGTGTAGACCATAGATATGTATATATATCTAAGGTGTAGACAGTATCACTGATTATAATGAGTTCCATAGTATTTTGTTGCACCGCGCCACTCGCGTCCGGTGTAGACACTGTGTAACATTGGTTTTGCTTTGTTTCACAGAACTAATTGTTGCCCGGGTTGCGTATGTATGTATGGGGCAGAGCTATCAAAATAGGGGCGAGACCCTTTTGGGGTAGGGGCATGTTTGTTTTGGTGATTTCAAATGTCAACATTGGCTACTAGAAATTGCTTACCCCACATTTAAAGTGATGTTTCTGAAAATAAATAAATAAAACAAAAAGGTGTTTTTGTGTTTGTGTGCACACAAGAACAATTTCGATCTAGTTTTTTTTTTTCATACTTGCAAATTTCACTGAAGATTGTCTGTAGGATTCTGTATTAATATGATGCATTGCATTTATTGTTTTATTCTCTTTTCTCCCCCATTCAGGGAAGTTGTGGCCTAAGGGTTAGAGAGTCAGACTCGTAACCCAAAGTTTGCGGGTTCGAGTCTCGTACCGGCAGGGATTGTAGGTGGGGGAGTGAATGTACAGCGCTCTCTTCCACCTTCAATACCACGACTGAGGTGCCCTTGAGCAAGGCACTGAACCCCCAACTGCTCCCCGGCCCCGCAGCATAAATGGCTGTCCACTGCTCCGGGTGTGTGTTCACTGCTGTGTGTGTGCACTTTGGATGGGTTAAATGCAGAGCACTAATTCTGAGTATGGGTCACCATACTTGGCCACATGTCACGTCAATCAAAGATTTACTCACTTTAAAAGATTTCACAGCTTCACTGAGATCTTGCTGACCTCTCTCTCGCTCCTGGATCAGCTTTTGACAAGCCATGTTTATCTCCTTTAACTCTTCCTGAGGATGTTAACATACAAAATCATTAAATAACAAAAGTAGAAATACACACCTTGCCAATCTCATCTTGTAATTGTTAAATATCAAGTAAGATGATGTGTACTATTATCCTAGTAATTTAATTAATTAAAATAAATAACTATCAACTCAGGAAAAAAATGACAACTACCTGAAAATAGCATTCATTACCTTTTTACTAGTCCATTTTGAATCCACAGATACCATATTGTGGTTTACATGACTGTCAATCATACACAAATAACAAATGTATTGACGGTCATCCTCACAGAAAATATCCAGAGGTTTTTTATGACTGAGGCAGACGTTCTCCTGAATGTGTCTGGAGGCTTCGACTAGTTTGTGCTTCATAAACGCAGGAGATTGATAGTGAAGCTGCAGGTGAGTTTGACAGAAGGAGGCCAAGCACTGCAGACAGGACTTTACAGCTCTGCTCTTCTCTGTAGTGCAAACATCACACTCCACAGCAGCCGTTTGTAGAGACGTCTTCTGCAGCGTCTCCATCATCTCTGCTATCAGAGTGTTCTTCTTCAGTAGAATTGTCTTTCGAAGTTGTAAATAAAAATTAGCTCTTGGAACGTGTTTTACAAGAAAATTGTATTTTTGACTTTATACCTCAAAATGTCACCTTTTTTCTCGTCAGCATGTAGCTAAAGTCGCAATAGCAATAGCCTTTTGTTACTCATAGCCCTTAGGCTGATATGATACATGGGGCAACTTTTTTTGAGCGATGCTGCTTGAGCACTTGAGAACCCTGTTGAAAAAAACAGCATATGCTGGTTAGGTATGTTTTGACGCTGGGATGCTGGTCCTTTGCCAACACATGACCAGCATAAACCAGCAAAAGGACCAGCATAAACCAGCAAAGGACCAGTTAAACCAGCAAAGGACCAGCATAAACCAGCAAAGGACCAGCATAAACCAGCAAAGGACCAGCTTAAACCAGCAAAGGACCAGCATAAACCAGCAAAGGACCAGCATAAACCAGCAAAGGACCAGCTTAAACCAGCAAAGGACCAGCATAAATCAGCAAAAGGACCAGCATAAACCAGCAAAGGACCAGCATAAACCAGCAAAGGACCAGCTTAAACCAGCAAAGGACCAGCATAAATCAGCAAAAGGACCAGCATAAACCAGCAAAGGACCAGCATAAACCAGCAAAAGGACCAGCTTAAACCAGCAAAGGACCAGCATAAACCAGCAAAGGACCAGCATAAACCAGCATCCCAGCGTCAAAACATACCTAACCAGCATATGCTGGTTTTTTCAACAGGGAATGGGTAACAAATGTGTATCTGGATACTTTAGATCGGTCGTGGGCCCCGTGTCTCACCTGGTTGCTCGTTAACAGCAACATTGCTCAAAAAGTTGCCTCGTGTATCATCAGCCTTATTATGGAAGCCCATTTCCGCCACTGAATAAAGATTTTTTTTAAAAGGTTGTTGCGACTTTTCTTTCACATAATTGTGAGATATAAACTCACAATTCTGAGGATTTTTTCTCATAATTGCCTGATATAAACACAGTTGCGTGATAAAAACTCGCGATTCTGTCTTTTTTCTCGCAATTATGAGGGTGAAAAACCGGTCAGAATTTTGAGATAAAAAGTCGCAATTACTTTTTTTATTTTTATTCAGTGGCAGAAACGGGCTTCCATAGGCCTTATAGTCAGGGTAGCGCCAAATGTAACTTTTTTTGACAGGAATGAAGGCTGTGAGGGACTGAAGTAGGCTACAGTGCGTTCAGTGGATTGGACTGTTGTTCAAACATTCTCCATTTCAGCTGAAACCTATTTCTGAAAAACACTTTCTGACAGTTTCTGTAGACAAAAACTCCATAAAAGTCTTGACAGGTGCCAGTCTTGAAAATTAATACGGTGCGTGCCATTGTAAGCCTATACCTCACTTCCTCGTTTTCATGGGTATTAAATTCAATATGGCACCTAAGCTGACTGAATGTCTATTTTGATGTCAGCCTATATCTGAGCGAAACTTGAGAAAAACTAACTCTTGAATGTTACTTGCTGATCATTTTTTTACACCGACTTTTTTGTCAGTGTAAAAAAATTCCTGACCTTTTGTGTAGTTATTTAAATAAAAGTATAAAAATCTCTAAAAGCTTTGTTGCCTAAAGGAACTGATAAGCACGTGTTTACATTTAAGCATTCTTTAACAGATTAAGACTTTTTTCAACACAGGCAAATCTAAAACAATTAGCTCCATATTAATTAATTTCTTACCTGCTTGGACAATTAAACAAGTTGTTTCCTCGCGTGCAGATCTGACCCAAACTACAGCAGTTTGGACCTGTGAATGCTGAACCACTCGTGTAACGAGTTTAAAGTAAGTTTTGTGTCACTGGAATTCACACACACATTTCCTGATTTTCCATATGTCAAACAAAATTCCTCAGTGCATGTGAGAAAGTAAAAATAAAGCAAAGAAGAACAGCAGTGTAAAGGAGGCCGTGTCTAACAACACAGTAAAAACACACAATTCAGAAATGTCAAACTTTTGTTCAGTGAGAGTCATATCTCTAAGACAAAACCCAAAATATACATGTCCTTCTTTGTTTTCTTAGATGCATTTATTTTCCATCTGCTGAATATCAATGTCATAATGAACAGTGACAACAGAGCAGGTCACACCAAACTGACTGTAAACAAAACCAAACACTGAAAGAAAAAAACTAAACAAAACACTGGACTTGTGACATACCATGAAGGCATAAAAGAGTGAGAGAACGAGATACAAAACTGCATCATAAAGAAAAACATGCATTTTGACAATATTTGATGTTTTTCTGTCTGCAATGCAAAAAAAAAAAATCTTTATTTCGGTCTTGTTTTCCTGAAAAAAAAACGAAAACATTCTTATAACAAGATTAATTTACTTGAAATTGAGAAACAAAAATATAAATATGATTCGAATATAAATACAGATAGATATAAAGACATTCTCAGTAAATATACACTGCAATTTTTTCTTAACAAAATAAAAAGAAATTTGCCAATGAGTCAAGTATAAATCTAACAAAACAGATTTATGCTTTAAGTTATAATGATGAAGTATTAATACATTGTAATCATTAAAATTACTTAATGTTAAAAATAGTTTAATTCATGATATACTGTCTAAAAATGTCTTAATATCTAATGCAATTTTGCTTCTCAATCAAACTGATCTTATTCAAAGGATTTCTTGGTATTTTTACAGCAAAACGACAAAAATGCTGTTTTCTTTTGCAGAGACTCTTTTCTATGGCATTTAGCACAGCGGCCTTTGATTTTTTATTTTTTGTGTGTGTTTTTGGGATGGGGTCAACAACATGGCGACAAAATTTTTTTATTTTGTGTTGCAGTGCAATGGCTTGCATGCATAATACTTGCTTTTCTTTCTTTTTAAAAATTTCAAATGATTATTTCTTTATCATTATTCATTACCTTCTTTCATTAATAATTCTGCTGCTGAGTACATATATTTATTAAAGTTTTTTTGTGCCAACAACCTATTTTGGCTGCAATGATTGTTACATTCATGTGTTAAGGTTAAATAGGGGCTACAAACACACAATAACGGGAATAAACAGACAAATATGACACTCTGAGACTAGCACACAATCACCTGTACAGTGTTAAAACAACTAAACACACTCTTAGACATCTGTTTTTGCATACATGTGTGCACACAGTGTCAGTTATATGCATCAGATCTTTTTGCTTTTGCATTGCATGGTTGTAAGTGCAACCTGATTGGCTGTTCCCAGACAGGAAGCGAGCCTCAGATTGGATCCTCTCCAAATCCTTTCCAGCTCAAATCTCGAGAAAATCCAGTGAAGCTTTGATCGCCATCATAGCATCGCAATGATGCCGACAAACCTCTCAAACACCTGCCAACATAAGAACAGCTTCTCTGACAGAAATAACCTGCTGAATCCACATACAAGATCTATCTGACTTGAAGTGCTGTTTGAGATGTAAAAACGAACTCTGAGGAGGCTAAAGCTGAACTGACTGTCAAGGCTTTTTAGAAGCAGCATCATTTTAAGCAACATTAAAAGACAGAAAGTTAAGGAAAACCAAGAAACGAGAACATTGTTTTCTAGACACAACCTTTTTAGTCCTTTTCCTTTTTCTCCTAACACCTTCCTCTCAGAAGACACTCCCAAATTGTGAATGAAACTACAGAACTCTTCGTCCATGAATACGGAGGCACCTCAGGTCAAAGTTTAGCCATCAAGCAGGTAGACGACGAACTCGTAGGTGCACATCATGATGGCTGTATTGGGGATCTGTCTGACCAGATGTGTGGTGAGTCCTCGGTAAAGAGCTCGATAGCTTTCCTCTCTAATCACCATGCTGAGACTCTGGAAGAACGAGCGGTACTTGGTACCTTCTTCCCTTAGCCGTGTGCGGATAACCTCTGCAGAACCAAACAGAAAAACAAATATGCTCAGAATTGGTTACAATCTATTAATAGTGAACTTGAAACCCAAAATGATACCGTTTGTCTCCCTTTTTACTTTTTATATACCATTCAAACATTTAAGGTTAGAAAGATTTTTTAATGTTTTTTTTAAAAGAAGTCTCTTATGCTCACCAAGGCTGCATTTATTTCATTACAAATGTCATTGAAAATAAAATTAATGTTATTGCAATTTAAAAGAACTGTTCCCAATCAATAGAATATTGCCATCACTTTTACTACCTTCTGATCACACTGCAAAAAATAAATAAATAAATACAAATTTAAAAAGTATTCTTCCTCAGTATTTTTGTCTTATTTTCTAGTTCACACGTCTTAAGATTCTTAAATCAAGATATAGTTACTTGAGAAGCAAAACTTGCTTTCTGTGAAATTGATCAAACTGAAGTTACGATGCTACGAGAATACTTTGAGCGCAAAAGAAAAAAAAACAATTTGTCTCCACCCTTGCGCCATTTTGGAGAGTATCCACTGAACGTAAACTGCGTATACTGTTTTGTGTCAGCTGCGTCACGCGGATACTGTGTTTTCGTTCAAATCAAAGCGTAAATGACGTAAACAACGTATCCGCGTTGCACAGCTGACACACGAGTATACGCAGTTTACGTTCAGTGGATACTCTCCAATATGGCGCAAGGGAGGAGATGAATTGTTGAATAAAGTCGTCTTTTTTTTTTCTTTTGCACTCAAAAAGTATTCTCGTAGCTTCGTAAAATTACGGTTGAGCCCCTGATATCACATGGACTATTGTACCGATCTCCTTGCAATGTTTCTGGGCCTTGATCGTGGGAGTACCCTTGCTGTCTATAGGAGGGCCAGAGAGCTCTCAGAATTCATCAAAAATATCTTAAAGGGGTCATATGATGCGATTTCAAGTTTTCCTTTCTCTTTGGAGTGTTACAAGCTGATTGTGCATAGATAAGATCCCTGAAGTCGCAAAGACTAAAGTCTCAAAACCAAAGAGATATTCTTTATCAAAGTTAAGACTCTGCCACGCCCCCCTAAAACGGCTCGTTCTAACACGCAGACTGCGCTTGTCAGAAGGACATATTCTGTTACACCAAATACACAAAAATAATGATCTTTAAAAAAGCATCATATGGGTATAGGTCTTACGGGTTTGGAACCACATGATTTTTGGGTGAACTATCCCTTTAAAGGTCCCATGGCATGAAAATTTCACTTTATGAGGTTTTTTAACATTAATATGAGTTCCCCTAGCCTGCCTATGGTCCCCCAGGGGCTAGAAATGGCGATAGGTGTAAACCAAGCCCTGGGTATCCTGCTTCGCCTTTGAGAAAATGAAAGCTCAGATGGCCCAATCTGGAATCTTCCCTTTATGTCGTCATACGGGGAAAGGTTACCCCCCCTTTCTCTGCTTTGCCTGCCCAGAGAATTTGGCCCGCCCATGAGAAAATGAGCTACTACCGTGCGAGACGAGCGCAATATTTTTTTTTCCTCGAGACATCATGGCTTGCAAACGAGCGAAGCATGGCAGTTGCCCCGCCTCTCTCCTCCTCATTAGCATTAAAGCTACAGACACAGAAATGGCACGTCCTAAGGAAAGCTCATTGTAGGACTGGCTCGTAGTGGCTGAAATTCTGCACCAAGGCTGAATTTCGGGAAAGAGACTTCAGATACAGTACTATGGACCACTTAGGCCTATATAAAAGCATCTAAAAAGCAGCATGTCATGGGACCTTTAATGCATCCTTGCTGAATAAAAGTATTCAAATCTTTTGAACCGTAGTGTATGTAATATTATGGAAGTAAAATAGGTTGTGAATGATGTTTTATGTTGACTTCTAGATGCTCTGATGGTAAATGCACATGCTCACCGTGTGGATAGGCTATAGATGTGGCGCAGGTCTTGGAAGTGGCGGCTGCCAGCATCATGCCCACGAAGTCCGACGCGTCCTTGGCTGTGTCCTCGGCCCCATCCATGTGCGTTGCTGCTTTGGCCTCTAAAAGACGTCGTTTTATGCTTTCATAGATCACAAAGTGAATCACAGTCTCCGAGATGCCCGCATAAGAAGCAGACATGCCGCGGTAAAACCCGCGTAGACCATCCGTCTGATACACGCGCCGCACACACTCAAACGCATTCATGCGACGCTCCCCGCGTTTCCTGTGCAGAGTCAAATACAACACTTAGTCTGGAATTATGAATAATAAGCACTAGGTCATGTTAAAATTATAATCTACTTGTATAATGCCACATATCTGTTTGCATTTACCTGGCGTCCAATTGTAGACGTGTCTTAATTAACCAAATTGGATTGGTTGCTGTTATAGCCGTGAACCCTGATTGAAGTAGAAGAGGAAAGATTAAGATTCAAATTTACTGAAGAGAAATTATATGACACTAACAGATATTTAGCAAAATTAGCTATTTTCATACACTAACTTTTTTATAACACACTACTATTCAAAAGTTTGAGGTCGGTAAGATTTTTTTTTTGAAAAATGAAAACTTTTGTTCAACAAGGATGCATTAAATTGACAGTAAAGACCTTTGCATTGTTACAAAAGATTTCCATTTCAAATAAATGCTGTTCTTTTGAACTTTTTATTCATCCATGAATCATGAAAAAATATATCATGGTTTCCACAAAAATATGAAGCATATGTTTTCGACACTGATATTAATAAGAAATATTCCTTGAGCAGCATATTAGAATGATTTTAAAGATCATGTGATTTTAAAATATATTCAAATAGAAAACATTTTAAATCATTTGAAAATATCACTGTTTTTACTGTATTTTTGATCAAATAAATGCAGTCTTAGTAAACATAAGAGACTTCTTTCAAAAACACTAATAAATCTTATCAACCTCAAACTTTTAAACACTTTTGAATATTTCGGTTTTACATAAAGGGCCGTCCTGAGAGCAAGCATGTAACTATTAAACAACAGCAGGCAGTGCAATCATTTTCTAGTAAAATCATCCAAATTCATTTTGATAAAATAGTTGTTGTTGGACATTACATTTAGGTTTAAAATTAACCATAGAAAGATCATGTGATTTTAAAATATATTCAAATAGAAAACATTTTAAATCGTAATCATTTGAAAATATCACTGTTTTTATTGTATTTTTGATCCAATAAATGCAGTCTTAGTAAACATAAGAGACTTCTTTCAAAAACACTAATAAATCTTTATCAACCTCAAACTTTTAAACACTTTTGAATATTTCGGTTTTACATAAAGGGCCGTCCTGAGAGCAAGCATGTAACTATTAAACAACAGCAGGCAGTGCAATCATTTTCTAGTAAAATCATCCAAATTCATTTTGATAAAATAGTTGTTGTTGGACATTACATTTAGGTTTAAAATTAACCATATTTATTTGCAATTTGTGTTCTTGTTTTTCTTTATTGTCATTCAAAACTTGATTCAAAGTGTCCTGCCGCTTTAAAACCGGACTAAACATTTGTTTTTGTTTACATCTTTGCACAGTGTGAGCATAGTTATATATATATATATATTTTTTATAGCACTGAATTTGCACATTGTTTGGAGGAAAACATTGCAGCTCAAAGTTACAGCCCTAGTTTTCAACCAATACTGCACTCCTCACATGATTTTCTTCTGAAGTTGAATGACTTTCTGTCTATCATCTTCATAAACAATCAAAAAGCAGCTTAAAGGTGTAACAAAACTCTAGCATAGTACGAGCGTTAATCTAAATCCTCCTTGGCAAAAGTCCAGGTGACAGGAGACCCACACACGCACACACATACATTCTCTTCTGGCCGTGTGCCAGATCTTTATTGAGTGCTTGAGCGCGGTGATATTTATTAGCCTGTTACTCAGAGATACAGAATGGAACAAAAGAAAAAAGTTGCAATTCCAATCGCCTGGACAAATCGACACATGCAATTAAGCAGTAAACGGTTTATATTTTATGATCCCATCAAAACCGAGGAAACAGGATGTAGTTGGATTGCATGCTCAAAGTTACCTGCAATCCCAGCAGACGTCATGTGCACCTGCGTGGAGTCTGGCTCAAACACACAGTTCAGTCTCTCCTTTGAGCTGGAATAGGCGGCGAAGTAGATGGCCCTGAAAACACAGCAGGACACATGAGTAACAACACACAACGCTATTACACCCTACTGATCTACAACAGACTGGTCAGGCTGGTTTTGGCCACTTTGGTCAGTGTGGGAGACCAGGATGCCAACCAGATAAACCAGCTGAACACCACCTTGGCCAAGCTTGGAGACTTACTAAACAATCTGATTACATCATCTTGGCCAAGTTTGGAGACTTTTTAAACCAGCCAAGACAAGCAAATCACCAATTAGGCTGGCTTAAAATGTCATTTTCAGGAGGAAAATTGGTCATTAGCTGGTCCAAGTCATTTATTATCTGCAACAAACTAACCTCATACTAGTTTAAGGTGGGTTTTGAAACAAGCTGGTTGGAGGTGACCAGCTAATTTCTATCTTAGACCAGCTAAAAACTATCTACCAAGTTCCAAACACAACTAACAAAGATAATGATCTTTCAAGAGAATAAATGCAATTCTGCCATCATTTTTACAGAATTGTTCACATTCATAAATTTATATTTGGTTTTCATAGCCTTGATCCCCCCCCCCAATAAAATACAGAAATGATCTGATTAACATCATATCGGCGAGACTGGAAGACTTACTAAACAGAGCAAACCATTTAGGCTGGTTTAATATGCTCTTTGCAGCAGGAAAACTGGTCATTAGCTGGTCCATGTAGGTCATTATCTGCAATAAACTAACATACTAGTTCAAGGTGGGTTTTGAAACAAGCTGGTTGGTGACCAGCTAGTTTCCAGCTAAGACCAGCCAGAAACCATCTACCATGTTCTAAACACAACTAGTAAATCTTAGCTTAAATCTTGGTTTAAGATGCTCTTTTCAGCAGGTAAGCTGGACATGAAGACCAAGATGGACATTATCTGCAACAAACCAACCTCATACTAGTTTAAGGTGGGTTTTTGAACAAGCTGGCTCATCAACTAATCAAAGACCAGCTCATTTCCAGCTCAGACCAACTAGAAACCATCTACCATGTTCCAAACACATATACCAAAGCTAAGCTAGATTTTTCCAAATAATAAATGCAAAGCTGCCAAATACAACATAATTTTGCTCCCCGCCTTCTGAAACGCCCATTGGGTGACTATGATGCCTACGTAGGCAGCTCACAAGGACAGCATGTTCCTCACAAACCCTCACATGTAACCGCAAATGTTTGCACATGTAGTATCCTGAAGCTCTTAACCAATGGACTGATGGAACTAAAACTCTATATGTACTTTTCAAGTCTTAAAGGGACAGTTCACCCAAAACTGTGGCACACAAAATATTTAGGAAGTCTTTCATTGTTTTGGACAGTCAAAAAACACAGAGTCATTTCTCAAAATATCTATTCAGTTCTAAAGTTGAGAGTAAGTCATACAGGATTTGAACAACATGTAGGTCATTAAATAATGACAGAATTTTCCTTTTTGGGCGAACTATCTTTTTAATTGGGGGCTCAGATTACCCCAAATTTGCACCCTGCATGGCTGATGTCTGACCTGTAAAATAACCCTAAACTGAATGCTGTTTTTTCCAAGCTCTGTAAATTTGCAGCTTTAATGGTTGAGCAGGGATTGCATCAGTCACACTGCAGTCAGACTCACATCACTTCAGCACACACAGCTCAGGACTACACGCTCTTACTGTAAATGCTTTCTGAGATAAAGGTGTTTTGATCTGCCTGTTTAACTGTATGAATGGACAAACACTCACCGTGAAGGAGCCACTCCAATAAGATTGGGCCCCAGGCCCCGAAATAAAGAACGAGGGCCTTCCTTCTCAAGAATTAATCTGAGAAAGACAGAGAGAGAAACATATCAACAGAAGTGCATGGCAAACGTACCAAAATGACACTTTTGTTCTGAATGGCTTTGTGAACATTATAAACACAGTCTGGAGTTGGTAAAGCATGTAATGTTGTACCTGGGAAATATTTGGGGGATATGTCTTATATTTCACTCCAAAATTTTATTCAGCATGAAAATGAATTCTAATGTAAGGACATTTAAGATTTTTTCATTGTGACTTCATATTCATAACAATTAAGCAATTCAAGCAAATTGGTATTTAACCAAATTCTTATGCAAATAATAATAACAATAATATTGCTTGTTGAATTATATTTATAGATAAAATGGGGGCTTAATTGTCATGAAAATGACACCAAATAAAACTTAGCGGCCCTTTAAGCAGGCCACAATTTGATTATGAAAGCATTTATATATTCTTTTTTTGGAACAATATTTTGCTATATAAATGAGTCGATTTTGTGAGACATAAATGACATTTCTTTGTGAGAATCACCAAAATATTTTTTAATCTTTCGATCAGCCAATAAGACACACCTCTGAAGAACGTGTTCAAACAAAGAAATACCTCAAAGACAAACGGAAAACATTTCTCTTGTGTTAGGTGTGAGAGCTTATTGGCGTCACACACATACAGTATAAAAGAAAGTCATAAAGAGAAGCTAAAGAAAGATTAAATCAAATGAATGATGTTTTTTATATTCCATCTTGGACTTCATTAAATGCAATCTTAATACTCCATTTATTCTTTAACCCCAGTGGTTCGTAACTGGCAGGTTCCGACAGAAAAATGGGCCACATAAGGTCATGGACATCAGGCAAGAAAACAATGCTAGATGGAAATAATAAAAAGCAACTACCCATGTAATTGGGTGTAATTTGGCATAATTGTTATTAAACTTATCAACTTTTAAAAAGGAAGCAAAAACACTTCCCATAGCTTTTGTTGTTGACGTCAAAGTACATGCGTCCAATCAAAGTCTACAATACTAAGATGCGATTTCAGGTGTCAAAAAGCCAAAATAGACAGATGCCAACATGGACAGGTTGTGTAACAAGCCATAAACCGTGAAGGAGTGTATATGATGTCAGAGTCATTTACTAACCGTATTAAATTAATAAACGAGACCAAAGTCGATCTAAATGTCTTTGTGTTTACTATTTTGGTACCTTTCTGTGATGTATAACCCGAGTTAAACTATGAGGACGAGGGGCCCGTTTTGAGAGCCAGTGATTCAGACAGACACACACACACACACACACACACACACTCATCAACCAAGAGCCAAGCACCAGGACGCCGTGTTTTATTGTGAGGGCAGTGATTGGTTGGGTAAGGGGGAGTGGAAACCACTGTGAACAGTCTCTTTATAAAGAAAACAGAAAGAAAGAGGCAAAGAGAGGGCATTATAGACTTTATGCAGTATGCGCTGTATTAAAGGGATAGTTCACCCAAAAATGAAAATTTGATGTTTATCTGCTTAGCCCCAGGTCATCCAAGATGTAGGTGACTTTGTTTCTTCAGTAGAACACATATGATGATTTTTAACTCCAGCCGTTGCAGTCTATCAGTCGTATAATGCATGGCAATGCTAACAAAATCTATGAGAGTAAAAAAAACATGCACAGACAAATCCAAATTAAACCCTGCGGCTCGTGACGACACTTTGATGTCCTAAGACACGAAACGATCGGTTTGTGCCAGAAACCGAACAGTATTTATATCATATTTTACCTCTAATACACCACTATGTCCAACTGCTTTGGGCGCGCGCACGGCTTCCGGTGCGTGAGGTGTGTACGTGCTCTGGCGTAGTTTACGTTAATGGGTGTGTTGATATCCAGCCGTAGAGCAATCAACCATAACTTCAGGCGAGCAGGCTCAGAAGTTGGGAATACGTGGAAAGTCACGAAAGTTTGCGCGAGAGAACGTAATCTTTTAATTTTAAGTCAGTTTGAACAATCCGGATAAGTGCAAGTAAGTACCATTTTGATTAGCCGTCGTACCTACAATGACTGTGCACTGTGTAAACAATGAGTGACGTATACGCGCGAGAGATCACTTCCGGCGCTTGCGTAAACTATCTTTTTTTTTCATTTAAATAAATAAATAAAAACACATACAGATGCCAAATAAACTGAAAATATGGTCATAACAAAATTGCTAATATTCCCTTATTTTAACACACAAAACTCAAAAGGAAAGTTAAGAAGTCTTGGCAAAACAACAACCTCCAGTAATTGTAACCTTTCAAAACTTTCAAACATGAGAAAATGTTATCTAATACAAAACATACAAAAAACTAACAAAACACACACACACAAAAAAATTATTTTATATCTTTAATATGAAAAATGTATAATTTAAAAACTAAAAATAATAGTTGCTGTGTATATACATATAAGTTTGGGATCAGTAAGATTTTTTATTGTGTTTTAAAGAGCTAATTAAAGAGCTAATTTAAAGGCTATTTCTGTGATTTAAAGCAGAGTTTTCAGCATCATTACTCCAGTCTTCAGTGTCACATGATCTTCAGAAATCAGTATAATATGATGATTTATTAACAATGTTGGAAACAGTTGTGCTGCTTAATAAACGTAAAAAGAACAGCATTTATTCAAAATAGAAATCTTTTCTATCCATTTAAGTGTTTATTATCACTTTTTATTAATTTAACACATCCTTGCTGAATAAAAGCATTAATTTCTTTAAAAAAATACAAATAAATTAATGACCCCAAACTTTGAACGCTAGTATATATTGTTAAAAGATTTCTATTTTGAATAAAACAATCCTTAAAAAGTATCACAGGTTCCAAACAAATATTAAGCAACAAAACTGTTTCCAACATTGTTAATAAATCAGCATTTAAGAATGATTTCTGAAGATCATGTGACACTGAAGACTGGAGTAATGATGCTGAAAATTCAGCTTTGATCACAGAAATAAAATAGATTTTAAACTATATTAAAATATAAAACCATTATTTTAAATTGCAATAATATTTCAGATTATTACTGTTTTTTTCTGTATTTTTGATAAAATAAATTCAGCCTTGATGAGCAGAAGAAAAAGAGCAAAAAAAAATCTTACTGATCCCAAAGCTTTTGAACGGCAGTGTGTGTGTGTAAGTGTGTGTGTGTGTGTGTGTGTGTGTGTGTGTATATGTATATGTATGTGTGTGTGTGTGTGTATATATATATATATATATATATAAAGTAAACGGTGTAAAAAAATATTTATAACAAATAAAATGAACTATTATTACTATTATTGATAGTAGTAGTTCTAGACTCTAGCTGTTTTAAGTATTAAACGATATGTAAGTTAGTTTGTTTCTGTAATCTTGAAGAGTAAAGCTGTCTCACCCTCCAGCAAACAGATGCACCAGTGTGTCTCTCTGGCTCATCTCGGCTCATTCTCTCCGGGATGCACCGGACTGGGCAGCAGTGTCCGTGTGGCGCTCATGCGGGTCACCACCAGCCACTTTAGGCAACCTCAAAGCATTTCTGCGCGGCTTCGCCTCCAACAAACCCCCGCTGATCGATCCACGGGCGTCGCTTCTTCAATAGTTGGTCTGAAAGTGAGTCTGCGGTGAAAAAGTGACTGCATATCACTGATCTGGGTCAAAATCCATTTGGCAGGTCAGAGCAGGGGGTTCAAAACGAGCACGTTTGCCCCGCACGCAGCTCACCTTCTTCGTGTTCACCCTCCCACTCACATTCCGCGACGCGCTCACGGTTCATTCCGGCGATGGACCAATCAGAGAGCGCAAAACAAAAGCGTCTATTGGTCGACTTTCAGTTGACGTCACCAGAGCCCGCCTCTATCAAGCGCCTTTCACGTGATCTGTGCTCTTTCACATACTAATTACTCGAGGGTTACATATATGATCAAACTAAAATAAAAAATGACAAACTTTGCCAGAAATAACTAAACTATATATTCTGTGCCTAGTACACAGAAAAAGTACTTTGAAATAATTCTCCCTCAGAAATTGCCAATCAATTTTAAAAATTTGTAAGTCGCTTTGGATAAAAGCGTCTGCTAAATGACTAAATAAATAAATAAATTTCTCAGATGTTTACAAAGAAACGCATTGAATTAAACATGAAAATCTGAAATCGCATTTTCTTGTAAAACTTACTCCAATAATCTTTTTATTCCCAACTTCTTATAACTAACCTCTGCACTCTTTGGTCCCAGACAGTGTTTATTTTTATTTTTCTTTAATCATTTTTTTTAATAATTATTATTTTGATTTTATTATTTTTTTTCCAATGGAGGATGTAGCATTTGTCAGGTCTCTTTTTATAGATACAGTTAGAGATATTTATTTTATTATTTAGATTTTTTATTTTCTAAATAAAGGGCTTATTTGGCATGCAGGGATTATTTTGAGCTTTTTGTCATTGTGATTTTTAGACCTTTTTGTTTCTTTTGGCATCTGTGAATGGGAGGAGAAAAAAATTATGTTCAAAACGGAAAACCTTAAGCTGTACTTTGACAGCAAACAAAAACTTTGTGCGCAAAACACACTCTTTTATTGACACTATATGTTTTCCAAAACAAACTCTTTACCTGGGCAGCTTACTGAAAATTTACCATAAATCATAACATACAAGTTTCTTTTGTCTGACTGTGGAATTTCTTTAATTAAAAAAATTGGAAATATATTAAATAAAAATAAATAAATACATAAAAAAAAATTATAA
>NW_015505840.1:168133-171452 GCF_001515645.1 Sinocyclocheilus grahami
TATATATATATATATATATATATATATATATATATATATATATATATATATATATATATATATATATATATATATAATAGTATAAAGGCATATAAAGCAGAATTATTGGGACTATTTTGGGACTATTGGGAATTACCTGGACGTTGGAGATCATTATTTTATTAACATGATCAGTAAAGTCTTTGCACATGTCTTCAACCTGACCAAAAACACAAAACTTGTAAAACTGTTCCTAATCAAATTATTACAAAAGTATACAATCTAACAATTATCAGATTTGCAAAATGCAATTAACCAGCTTCAAACATTCAATGAAAATAATCAGCTGTAATTAACAGAGACATTTGCAGTAACTGTTTCAGTGTTTTCAAGAGAGATGAAGACACGGCTTATCTCTATCACATCTGTCAGTAATAGGGCGTTTTAGAAGACGGAGTCTCTTTGAACTGTGTGTGTTCTATGTAAACAGGTAGATCTATATTTAAAGTGATTCAATCTTCTGTTCATTCAGGTTGTGGCTTTATGTGCAACTTTAATTAAGTCACATGAGTCAGTGCGGCAAACATGCATTAACTTGCAAACCATAGACAGTAAAATGTGTGTGTATGCAAGTGTGAGAGGGTGGAAACCGCTCATTTTTAATTTATTTACATTTTTTGGTAAAGGAAGAATGGTTAATTATTAGTGTGGTTCTCTAAACTTGTTTATCCAAATAACCAATCTCTCTGTTGCACAGTTCCTCATTCCCTTCTGCTCCACCATTCCCTACAAACCTGAACTTGTTTTTATAATTGACGGACATTTTACAGTTTGAGCTGAACTGACTTGAACTATATTGCACTATTGTCTTGTCAGAGCTGCTTTATTACTCCACCTTAACCCCTGAAATGAGTTCAACAAGAACAACAAAATACCAAAAACATACAAACGCATTGCCAAACAGTGATCTAGTAGCCTAATGTAACGGGTCAGTCGATGGCACTTGAACTGGAAATCAGTTCAAATAATGTAGAATCAGTGCATACAAACAAGCACAGAGTGTACCGGCATAAAATGGGTTGCAGACAGTAAAGAAAAACAATGTTAAATGCAAATAACATTTAATTGAGCATAGGCCTACTTGCAAAATAAATCAGCATATTACTAGTAGGCTATAGCCTACTTCAAAAAAAGTAAATTTAGGGTTGCCAGCAACAATATTTGTATTCACGTGGTCAAATTCAAGAGACATTTAATATCCATACTCTGGCACTTGATGTCCGATGTAAAATCTGTGTCCAGAAGCAAAACCACAACCCTCTGGTGGATCATTAATAGTTTTCAAGTCAAAGTGCATGAAGGGACAACAAACACATAGGCCTACACACAGAGCTTTATTTGAGTGAGGAGGACATCTCATAGACTTGTACTGTTTTCATAGCCGGCTAAGGCTGTACAGACACAAATACACACAAGTAGGCTACCATATGATACCATGGTATCACCACAACTTTGGTCTTTGACCATTTATGCCCAGCAGATGGAGCATTGAACTCAACAAGATGTCTGACACACACACACACACACACACACACTCTCAATTTATATTGTTAGAGGCTCGCAGCAGGGCTGGCTGATCATTCTTGACGGGCAGATGGATCACCGCTCGGATCGACTCCTCTGAACGGAATATCTCGGCTCTGTTCGCTCAGGTAAAGCGGGTTTCCCTCTTCTCGTGCCGTGACGGGTCTGTACGTGTGTTTGAGCCGCTGATCTCACTGAACCATTCAGAATTGCATATGCAGCGTTCCCGTTTTCCATACGAATTCTTCTCATGCTCCTTTTGCACGGTTTCCCGAAGACACCGAAGTTGCGCTATTGAGATCGCAAACTGATCGTCTTCACTCGTAAAACACGACAAATGAACATTATATGCAGAACAACAGGAGTTTTAAGATTCAACACTTTTAGACAGTGACATTTATTGTGTAAAATGCGTTATTAAATGCGAGCTGTCATCTGCAACATCTCCATATGGCCTATAAAGAAATAAAATCCTGTAAAGAAAATAGTAAAACTATAGAAACACATTTCAGTAAAATCCAGTAAAAATATATATAGTTATTAGAAATGTAATCTTTGTATTATTGTTGGTTTCATACATGCATACATACATATACAGTATATACAAACACTCTCTCTCAGTTTATTATTGTTAGAGTCTGATCATTCTTCAGTGGTATAATCTCAAAGAGGGGTAAAAAAAATAAAATATAACTTTTTATTTGAGCAAAACATGCCTTTTTATATAAATATATGAACTAATGAACTTTTAAATATATGAACTTGATGACCTTGAGACACTGTGATGAGGGCCTTCAAGGGTGTTTTATAGTTTTCTATAAAACTTACAAAATGTCTCTTCATTTCAGAATCCTAAAACATGTTCATTATAAAAGAGTGTGCATTCAAATAATTGTTTAAATTGCATTTTTGTATTGTTTTAGTCTTCACTAGTTCATTTCAATAATCCTGCGGTGTGACCAATTTTGACAGTATCACTGTCATGTCGTCTCTCCTTTAAAATGAGGCCATAAAACAGCATGAATAATAATTACACAAAAAGTACTAGTTTTAGATGGAATAAGGTATGTCACACTGCAAGAGACTGCTGTCATTAGAACCACAGGGGTTATAATTAAACGATAACAACAGCAAAAAAGGTGACAAAAATTGGTGTGATATCACATTTAGAAAATGTCAGTGCATATTTGTTCTCATCTCAGTATTTGGAGTTTAGCTGCAGAGGAGTGAGGGTGTAGTCCAGGATGTGGTTTAATGCTCTCTGGCGGATTTAAACATCTGCTCAGTTCATCAGCCGTGCATGTTTGTATGTGCACTTCAGATTTAGTTTAATATGAAAATTTGATGTTTATCTGCTTACCCCCAGGGCATCCAAGATGTAGGTGACTTTGTTTCTTCAGTAGAACACATATGATGATTTTTAACTCCAGCTGTTGCAGTCTATCAGTCGTATAATGCATGGCAATGGTAACAAAATCTATGAGAGTAAAAAAACCATGCACAGACAAATCCAAATTAAACCCTGCGCCTCGTGACGACACATTGATGTCCTAAGACACGAAACGATCGGTTTGTGCGAGAAACCGAACAGTATTTATATCATATTTTACCTCTAATACACCACTATGTCCAACTGTCTTTGAGCCCGCTCACGGCATCTGATGCGCGAGGTGTGTACGTGCTCTGGCGTAGTTTACGTTAATGGGTGTGTTGATATCCAGCCGAAGAGCAATCAACCATAACTTCAGGCGAGCAG
>NW_015505840.1:171655-201329 GCF_001515645.1 Sinocyclocheilus grahami
ATGATTTTTAACTTTAACCGTTGCAGTCTATCAGTCGTATAATGCATGGTAATGGTAACAAAATCTATGAGAGTAAAAAAAACATGCACAGACAAATCCAAATTAAACCCTGCGGCTCGTGACGACACATTGATGTCCTAAGACACGAAACGATCGGTTTGTGCGAGAAACCGAACAGTATTTATATCATATTTTACCTCTAATACACCACTATGTCCAACTGTCTTTGAGCCCGCTCACGGCATCTGATGCGTGAGGTGTGTACGTGCTCTGGCGTAGTTTACGTTAATGGCTGTGTTGATATCCAGCCGAAGAGCAATCAAGCATAACTTCAGGCGAGCAGGCTCAGAAGTTGGGAATACGTGGAAAGTCACCACTCCCGAATGAGTTCGCGTGAGAGAACGTAATCTTTTAGTTTTAAGTCAGTTTGAACAATCCGGATAAGCACAAGTAAGTACCATTTTGATTAGCCGTCGTACCTACAATGTTTGTGCACTGTGTAAACAATGAGTGACGTATACGCGCGAGAGATCACTTCCGGCACTTGCGTAAACTACGCCAGAGCGCGTACACACCTCACGCACCGGATGCCGTGCAAAAATTTTTGGGTGAACTATCCCTTTAAGGGCACAGCTATTATCTGTATTTAGAGTTAATAGCAGTTTTTGCTTCTGGGATAAATTACACGTTGCTACTTGGTGCTGTGTGTAGGTTTGTCAGTTTGTGTTTCACCAGACTTTGGCTGTCCTGTATCATGTTTTTTGCTGCAATATGCCTATAAAAGGGAAACCAGCACTGTGGGGTTTTCATTACAATGTTTGTGCTGAGCAATCTGTCCTTGTAACATCTCAACATTTGTTAAGCGTTGCATGCATGTTGTGTTGTTCGTATGTGTGCAATATTAAGTTTCCGTTGCTCTTAATTTCCCAGGTGACCGTAAGTGGGCTGTGCATGTATGACTGATGGACAGGAGTCTGAACCAATCACAGGACAATGCTGGCACGAAGCCGTTTCATGCTGGTGCTGGTGGTGGGTGCCCTGCTGGCGGTGCTGAGTTTCAGCCTGCAGTACTGTAAGTGTGAAACACAATGTATGATTTCAGTCACATTTCCTCTGTATGAAATTACAGCTATTCATGCATCCTCTAAGTTTTCTCCGGGGACTGCTTTGTATGTGTGTTTAGCATGTCAGGTGGGAATATAACCTCCGCTGAATTGTATTTACATTCTTAGTATGTGCCTGAGTGTGGGTTTTATGTCCAGTGGGAATATGGTCTCAATTAGACTGCATTCAACACACTGAACAAAGGCATTTCCCTTGAAGATATGATATATATATATATATATATATATATATATATATATATATATATATATATATATAAATGATTGTAATTAGTATATATCATATATTGTATATATTGTGTATATTATTATAATTTACATTGTATTATTATAAATTAAATTGTAATTTATATATATTATTGTACAAATTATTATACAAATTGTTATTTTGTCTCACAGAAACATTTGACACTCAATAGTTGGTTGAGTTGGGATGCAGATGCAAATTTAGTTACAAAAATATCATTTGTCAATTCAGTGGTGCAGGTAATTTTTTCTGTACTTCGTGGTTCAATAGGTAATTCCCAGATTAGACCCCAATGTCCCACGTCCTTGACTGAAAATCCTCTTTCGCAGATGACTGCGGTTATTTGTATCTGAGAAACCAGCCCTGCGTATATAAGCAGATTAAACGTTTCATGTCACAGTGACAGCTAACGGAAAATCCCGCTACTTTAGTCGTTTAAAAGCACAGATGGTAAGAATTTGCAAAGCTAACTCGAATGAAACCAAACTTGACATTTTTTTTGACCAGGTGAGCAGGGATTGGTCAGTGATCATTTTAATACCCGCCCTCTGCATCCCACAGCCAATCACAGTTCAGTCTGAGCAACAGGCCAACATAAGAGAACCACATTTTTGTTGTGTTCAGGCATGCACGTGTGTTTGGTGATAGTAAAGAGTTGACCTTTGACCTGGTTTACCGTCTCTCTCTGTACTTAAAACATTTCACTCAGCTTCAGAAAATAGCATCCGTTTACACACTTGGTTTGTAATCTAATGCAATAACACTTTAAGTGTCTTAAATGCCTAAATGCATGTGTATTTTTGCTGAATCTGATTGTCATCCATACTGTCTTCCTCACGTTGCCTGTTTCTTTTACCCTGTGTGAGGTCATTACTAATTCATTCCTTCCTTTGTGATGTCTCCAACCAGAGCTGAAAGCTGTCTGAATGTAGGACAGAACAGAGTCTTAAATTAGCCGACCTCTCTTCCTCTCGCTCTTTACTTCAGTTCACTCAAGCATGACTGATGTAGTTTTAAAGAAAGAGGCTCAAAGTCTGAGAGTGAGAGAAGGAGGCCATACATTGAGAACGTGAAAGATGAAAAATGACCCATTCGCATCCCATGAAATGTGGGTTACTGTCAGCATTGCTTCATTCCTGGAGTACACACTGCCAACAACACACACGATATCAGCCCGACGGCCTTGAACGGCACTGTCTGTCCTGCTTGATTTGTGTCTATTGTATTTGTGTTTAGGTGTGTGTGATTCTTTTTGTACACTCTACTCAGACTTACAGCAACAAAGAGCTCTTTGTGTGGCCGGGCTCTGCACAAAGGCTGAGCTGTGATTGGCTGAGAGCTCTGAGCTCACACGTGATTGGTCCGGCAGCTTTTACAGGAGTCAGATGGGGTTTGATGCTGAATTAAAACCAGTATGAGGTGCAAACACACACACACCTGCACACGCTCACTTTATCATCTCCAGAATGTCTGTCAGTGTACGAATAAACCAGCTAACCGTTATTCTTCTGTCTGGTGAGTTTAACTCCTGGTTGGTTAGGGTTAGTTGGAAATGCTAGTGTTTATCGTTTAGCCCATTCCCATTTATTTATTAATTTGTTAATTGACTGCAAATTAAAAAAGCAAACAAACAAAAAAGACAAATGGTGTCTTTATACTCTTACAAAACAGAATGGTGGTAGCATCATGGTATTACCTTGTCAAAAACACTATGTTAGTACCATGCCTGGCCACCATAAACACCCTCAATATACTGATTTTTTGTCAATCAATATAGGATTTTTTTTTTCAATTATAAAATTCTTAAAAGTCTTCAAAAAGGTACTTTGGCAGTACTTTGAAATATACTATAATACTAAACTTCACTCCAGGGTCTTTCCAAGTATACCATGGTATGGAATGGTGCATGTCCAACAAACCATGGTACTTTTTGGGGTGTTTTTGTAAGTGTAAAGACTCATCTCCAGAATGTCTGTCAGTGTACGAATAAACCAGCTAACCGTTATTCTTCTGTCTGGTGAGTTTAACTCCTGGTTGGTTAGGGTTAGTTGGAAATGCTAGTGTTTATCGTTTAGCCCATTCCCATTTATTTATTAATTTGTTTTAAGTTCAGCAACAGTATTTATATGCTTTCTCCGTTTTTTTTCATAATGTTCCGTACATATTTCCAATGTGAATGGAATAATTATTTAAGGGTTATATCATACGTTTTCACATTTTCTTTGAAATCCACTTATAATGTTAGTGAAGTTTTTTTGTGCCAAAACAATCATAATTGAGTTTTTCATGGTCTTTTTGTTGAAGCGTCTTAGTTTCTATAAATGCTGGTTTTGGAAAATTCAAGTTCTTAATGCTAGAGTCTGTTTTTATAGTGCAATTGGGTCTTTTACTCCTATGAAAATTGTATGAGTTTGCTGCCATTGTTTATGTGTACTTTAAATGTAAGCATGCAGCTTAAATGTTCAGTAAAATCCAGATGTTGGTCTTGTGTTTTCATCGGTCACATTTAAGGATTGTAGCACCTTCTTTCTGGTAGCTGTCAGTCACTGGTTAATATCCGGTCAGACTCCTCCCTCTGCCCACATCACCATGGCGATTCCCAAAATGTAACAATCTGCAGCACTGTGCAGTCTCAATGTTTGTTTTATGAGGTCAGAACTGAGGAAGCTGGAAAAAGTGTGTGCTTGTGCTTAATGACTCTCATAGTCCTTTCTGTCTTTCCCTAGTGCACCTCATTCCAACCAATCCGGTGGCAGAGCAAAGGTCACTTGGTAAAAGCAGAAAGCGTGTGAATCCGGTCCTCCACACGGATCCTCCTGCCCCAGACCCCATCCGAGACACTCACAAGCACTGCAATTACCCCAACCTCACTGAGCACGGCTGGGAGGGTAAGAAACCCACTCATTTCCCCTCTCACTCACCTGAAGACTCTCTGAGACGTGTGCTGATGTATTTGCGTGTGTCGTAGGTCACAGTCCGGCTGACTACAGGCTGCTGTCTGTACACCTGATGATTCGGCATGGAGACCGTTTCCCTCTGTACTCCATCCCCAAAACCAAGAAACCTGCCATAGACTGTATACTATCAGAAAAGAGGTACATATGTAAATCATCTGATGATGAACCCCATATTTGTAAACGAACATACAACTATCTATCCATCTATCTAGTCTGTCTTTCTACACTATATATCTATCTATCTATCTATCTATCTATCTATCTATCTATCTATCTATCTATCTATCTATCTATCTACAGTATCTATCTATCTCTTTATCTATCTGTCTGTCTGTCTATCTATCTGTGTCTGTCTTTCTACACTATCTATCTATCTATCTGTCTGTCTGTCTGTCTGTCTGTCTACAGTATCTATCTCTTTCTTCAGTATCTGTCTATCTATCTGTCTGTCTGTCTGTCTGTCTGTCTGCCTGTCTAGTCTGTCTTTCTACAGTGTCTATCTATCTATCTATCTATCTATCTATCTATCTACAGTATCTATCTATCTCTTTATCTATCTGTCTGTCTGTCTATCTATCTGTGTCTGTCTTTCTACACTATCTATCTATCTATCTGTCTGTCTGTCTGTCTGTCTACAGTATCTATCTCTTTCTTCAGTATCTGTCTATCTATCTGTCTGTCTGTCTGTCTGTCTGCCTGTCTAGTCTGTCTTTCTACAGTATCTATCTATCTATCTATCTATCTATCTATCTATCTGTCTGTCTGTCTGTCTGTCTGTCTGCCTGTCTAGTCTGTCTTTCTACAGTGTCTATCTATCTATCTATCTATCTATCTATCTATCTATCTATCTATCTATCTTTCTACAGTATCAGATCTATCTATCGCTCTTTCTACAGTATCTATCTGTCTGTCTGTCTGTCTAGTCTGTCTTGCTACAGTATCTATCTCTCTTTCTTCAGTATCTGTCTATCTATCTATCTGTCTGTCTGTCTAGTCTGTCTTTCTACAGTATCTATCTCTCTTTCTTCAGTATCTATCTGTCTAGTCTGTCTTTCTACAGTATCTATCTCTCTTTCTTCAGTATCTATCTGTCTAGTCTGTCTTTCTACAGTATCTATCTATCTACGTCTCTTTCTACAGTATCTGTCTATCTATCTATGTCTCTTTCTACAGTATCTATCTATCTGTCTGTCTGTCTGTCTGTCTGTCATATCTAATATATAATAAAATGACTGAAAAAGCACAATGCATCATTTTAAAATGCAGCTTGTTTTTTCAAGGAATCAAAACTGATTTGACTCATCCCTCACTGCAGAGGATTGCATTTTTCTTCTTTGAGCTTACAGCTGATAACCACCAGTGATTGGTGTGTAAATGTGGGATTATGTTTACGTGTTTAGTGTGTGTGTGTGCTTATCAGGGTTTGATGTTTGTCATAGGGCATGCAGTTTATGAATCATTATCAGATTAATATTTTATTCCCGTCGTCGTCTTTTATCCGTTCCTGAGCCGTGTCTCCGTGGTTACGGCAGCATTGAACAGTCACTGTAACACTACTGAAAATAACACTGTTGTGTTTCCATGGTTTCATTGTAGAGTTCTTACCAATGGCATGACAAATGCTTTTGTCCAGAGTATTCCCAGAATTATTAATCACGCACCGCATATCATAATATTCCCATGATGGCTGAGATTTATGTATTACAAAGTAATCCTCGACCACAAATCCTTCTGTCTCTTTCCCTTTAAAATGCTCTGGTTCTTCACATACACTCAAATATGCTTACCTTACCATCTAAATACAGACGTACCCTTAGAGGTCAGATGATTCCGATTAACTCTGTGACCTGACCCAACCGGACTGTTATGATCTGATGGGCTCTGACTCAAAAATGAAGATGCATTATAATAAAATACAGTGATCTGACATCCCTTGTTCTCAGAAATCTCTGTGTGTTTAAAACTGCCTGCAAAGGGAAATAATACCCAGTTTGTTCGATATAGTTGTTACTTTCCAGTTTTGATCCTTAGTTGCATTAGACCTGCATTAATTCCATGCAGTAATTATTTATATGATGCATGTTTCATGTAATTGTAGTTCTGTTATGTATCAATTCAGTGTAGTAAATACTGTATCAGTGCACTTGCATTGTTTTTGGCACATGCTGCTGTCATCTTCTAATGATGAGCATTCGTTTTCAGGAACAAAGCAGGTAGCAGACCTGTGCCCTTGACTTTTATTGGGTTTTTAAAAAAAAAGTTAAATATTTTACTACAGACTAACCCAAAATGTAGTTCTAAAATCAAGTATTTGCGGTTTTATAATTGATAAAAAGGCTAAGGCATGCTTCTCTCTTCTGGATATGTCTAGTAATGACATGCTCACATTGCTCCTCAGAGTTATGTGTTGGCCTACTGTGTTGTTTTGATTGGTAGAGTCTCACAAATGTATCGCATCAAAATTATTTCTGATTTAAAATCAGTTCTAAAACACATTTTTTGTTGTTGTAATTTTGCAGAAAGCCTTCTCACCCCATCTTGGCCTCCTTCATTAGTCACATGGCTCTCAGTGGGCGTGGTCACTGGGACACATCACTGGGATCTCTGCCCAGATTACCCAATCACAGCACCTGTGAAATGGGGGAGCTCACACAGACAGGTAACCAATCGCAGTGCACAGCAATAGAATATTTCTATATATACTGTATGTATATTAAAAAAATTAATATAAACAAACTTAATTACAAATTGAGTTATTTATTGTTTTATTCTAGGTGTGAAACTGGGTTGTTTTCATTAACTACTTGAAGTAAAATACATATTAACGCAAATACAATAAAATATACTTATTTTATTTTAGTTAGTTAACTTTAGTTAAAGTCGAAGAACTAAACTAACAAACTAAATCTGAAATAAAAATTTATTAAAAAGAACTACTTAAAATTAAAATGACAAAAACACAACAAATTTACTAAAACTTAGAATAAAAAAATAAAAACAAATTCAAAATATTAACTATTACAGTATATCAATGATAATAAAATAACCTTCATAAAATAACATTATTCTGCATTCTTACTAACATTTCTTTTTCTTTTTTCTCTTAATAAGGAGTCGTACAGCATTTGAAAAACGGCGAACATCTTCGCCAGGCTTACATCAAGCGTCACAATCTGCTTACTGCTGATTGGTCGCCGCGGCAGTTGTGGGTGGAGACTACAGGTAAGAGCCGCACCCTTCAGAGTGGATTGGCCTTCCTCTTCGGTTTCCTGCCACATTTCGATTGGTCACGGCTGACGGTAAAACTGCAGTGGAGTACGCTGTTCTGCGGTTCCTCGTGCGAATGCCCCGCACGCAACCGGTACCTGGACCAGGAGCAGCGCAGGCAGTATCGGCAGAGGACTGCAGACACGGAACTGGAAAGCACGTATGTCGCCATGGCGAAGACGTTGGGCGTGGCCACAAAGAAACTGAGGGCGGCCAATCCTGTGGATGCGTTGTTGTGTCACTTTTGTCACGGTCTTCCTTTTCCATGCTCTAGCACTCAGACTACATCAAACGCTCCGGATGAGGGGGCGTGTCTTACACTACAGCACTTTGCTGTGATTCGACGGCAGCAGAAAAATGATGAACTGGAGCGGCGGGAGGCGGGGCTTTACCGCCGATATGCTGTGCTCGCGGCACATCCGTACCTCAACCGTACCGCAACGCGGATGGAGAGGATTGCCAGAGGAAGCCAAACGCGCAAAGGCAAGGAAGAGGCAGTCTTCTCTTTAGCATCTGCTCATGACGTAACAATGGCACCGTTGCTAAGCGCCCTTGGTCTGGAAGGGGCGGGATTTCCAAAGTTTGCAGCGCGGCTGGTGTTTGAGCTGTGGAACAGCCCGGAAGTGAAAGACAAAGACAGAAAGACTGATAGAAAACGAGGAAAGTGGTTGGAAAATATGTTCATTCGTGTTCTCTATAACGGAGAGGACTTGACCTTTGACACAGCCTTCTGCCGTGACCACAATCGACACTCTGCTCAGCCGCTGTGCCCTCTGGGTAATTTCCTGTCTTTTGTGAGAAACGATATGTTTAATATTGTCAATGCGACGAGTTACCAGCAGGCCTGCCACCAAATTGTACTGTAATTGTGACCATGAATGACTGACATAGAGCAAACGTCAAGGAAGGATGAGGAACGGGTATAGTTTACCCAAATATTCTGTACAGTTCTGTCATTATTTTTAGTCCCTTTATGACATTCCAAACCCATATGACTTTTTCATGGAATGCAACTGACAAAACTGTGATGAATATTCAATGAATGCAAGACTTACAAGCTGAAAAAGCTCCCTAAAAGTCCATACGACTTCTGCACTATATTCCAAGGAGTTTCCAGGTGCTTGTCACTGAATGCTTTCATCAAGAGCAGCAAACTTTCATCAAGAGCAGTGTTACGTCTAAGACGTATTGTATGCTGTGGATGTGTTGCTGTTGTCTCCTCTCTACCAGGATTTGTTCAAGGCTTAATGAGAGACTGCTGGTGGGTGGACCAGAGACGAGACCTGTACTGTAAATTCCCCCGGATCTCACTGGAGGGCGT
Organism: Sinocyclocheilus grahami; assembly: GCF_001515645.1. Classification (NCBI taxonomy): domain Eukaryota; kingdom Metazoa; phylum Chordata; class Actinopteri; order Cypriniformes; family Cyprinidae; genus Sinocyclocheilus; species Sinocyclocheilus grahami. The sequence goes on from NW_015505840.1 coordinate 180,572, forward strand.
TCTCACTCTTGCTCTCACTCTTGCTGCTCGCTATGATCATTGCTCTGTATGTCTCTCTTTGATTGCTCTGGTGTTAAAACTGTGTGTTAAGTTGTAGTGAAAATGCTGTGAGATCTCAAGTCTATATTCTAACGGAGTGCTGTTAGCTCCATGTGTTGTGAGAGCCTTATGTCTTTAACTTCAATGTTCCACTGTTCATGTTTGTAAGCCGTAGGGGGTGAGTGCCTTATTTGTTTTTTATAGGCCACTTGGCCATTATCCTTTTCTCCTGTTTTTGGGGTAGACAAGGAGTGAGGTTAGATCTGTTGTATTTTGGTTTCTTTATTTTGATTCCCAGGGAAGTTAGTTTCTTCATGGGAAGTTAGAGTGCTGTTTGTTTATTGTTCTGGGCATTTGCTCACCCCTGATAATCTGCCTCATTTTCTTTAATTTGTTTATTTCTTTGTGATGATATTGTTTGTACTCTCCAAAACTGCTACCGCACGAAAAATCGATCAAAGAGAATTAAAATGAGTACTTAAACAGCCATTCATTGTTGTGTCGTTTATGTTGCTAGACCAGGGTCGTAACAAGCAGCAAAGTTTGAAATGACATGAAGGTGAAAGAATTATGACAGAATTTTGGGTGAACTGTTCCTTTAAGACTGAGTACTACTAATGTTATTGATGTAGTGTTACGTGTGTGGACCAAATAATTGTCCCTGCACAACATTGTTTTTGGTACACTTTACTAATCACACTGACAAAATTTGAAGTTGTTTACAGTAATCATTTTAAGCTGTGGGCTGTGACTGAATGTCTGATTGACGTTGTGACGTGATGTCAAGAACCCTTCAAGAGCACACAAACAGTCAACTGTTGAAACACCTCTTGCCTTCATTCTGAGTCAGTGAGTCAGTGAGGCTGCACAGTCATTATGACAATCCCAGTGGTTTTGCTAAATATAAAAAAAAATGTCATTTTTAGACCACAAGACCACATCATTTGTATTAGATTTAGGGCACTTCGCCACTTTATTGCAGAGTTCCTGCAGTGATCGGGAATCTGATGTTATTTCAGTTTCACATCTCTTCCATTGGATTTCCCGGATAAGTTCCTATTTGAATAGTATTAGCAAAATGTCTAGCGCAATCATGTTGTCCTGACCCTTTCCTCACATTGTGTGTGCTTTACATTTCTTTTAGTGATTTCCCTTTGTTTACATATAAAGTAAAGTTTAAAACAGTGGTAGTATTTTTTTTTTTGAGTACTGTAAAACTGATTCAATCAACTTTTGTATCATGAATGGTGTTCTTGTGATCAGTCTGTACTGCCACATTCCAAACCTCAAAACACATGTTTCAATAAAAGTATCATTTTGTCTAAGATCTTCACTGTGGTTTGTCTGGAAATGCACATCATTTTGACTTTCAGCCACTTTGTAGCCCAATCAGTCAAACTTAGACAAGAACTAGTCTACATTTTTATGTTTCATATGATTGCCACTAGGTGGCAGGAGAGCTTCATCGGTGGCTCAGAGTAAGAATCCAATCAAGTGACCTCAGGTTGAGTCAGCATTATAGAAATAGAACAAACATCAGTTCAGTGGTCAGCATTATACATACACTAAATGCAGAAAGCCTCTTTGGCTTGGAGTCATTATTGTTAAATATGAGATTGCAAATCATGCTGACTAGTTTTTAGCCTGGCCTGTCGAATAACTCCATCACAACAGCCAAAAATCTGTCCAGAAGTAATCTCCAGAATTTCCCCAGGAGTGTGTATTGGGATGTAAGTAAAGGAATCTGAGGCCCTCTGATCTCTACGAGATGATTTTAATTAGCCGCTGCCTTCCTCGCCAAAGAAAAGCTCATTCATTTACTGACTTGGACAGAGAAATCAATCTTAATTAAAGAGAGTTAGCGTGTGTGTTTCAGATGGTATTTGTGTGCCTGCGAGTGTTTAGAGAGAAATAAAATTAATTTAGCAAATTAAGCATGATACAGAAATTATTAGCAGCTTCAAGATAACACACTCAAGACTTTCTTTTGCGTAATTCTACTTTTGCAATTATGCAAAACATGGCTTGCTTATTTCTATAAAAAAAAAGCGAAGAACTGACCCATTTGGAGATCTCCAGAGAGTGATAAACGGTAATCACACCAAGTATATACAGTACCAAAGTTCCTTACTAAACAGTGCTGGGCAGTAACTGATTACATGTAATCTGGATTATGTAATCAGATTCCAAAAATTAAGTACTTGTAATTAGATTATATTACGTTTTAAAATACTCGTAATCAGACTACAGTTACTTTTTATTGATTATATGATTACATATTACACATTATTCACACAATGTTTCAGAATTTATTGATTCTTCCTAATTGTTCTTTTTAATCTAAAATAGCGCACCACTTATTCACACAAAGATCAGTCAGGTGGCTATAATTACACAGAAAATTGTAACGCCACACAGCACTGGATTTATGAACATCTGCATGTTCACTGTTTTCTGAAGTTGGTTAATGATCACATGACAAACTTACAAACCCCCTGCAATTCTTTCACGAAGCCCAGTTTGGGAAACCTAATGTAATGCAATGTAAAGTTTACTGCACTTTATGTTGTTAATAACAACAAATGTAATATATTTGCTTTCTCTTTGTATTTTTATAGCAGTATGGTACAAGATTATCTTATTTAAATCAATGTGATAAACGAGTTAGGTCAAAAGGAATCTGAAAGTAATCCAAAAGTAGTCCGATTATATTACCTAAAATGTGTAATGTAATGGATTATTGGAATTTGTGTCATGTAATTTGGAATCAGTAACGGACTACAATTTTTATCCTTTTCTCCTGTTTTTGGGGTAGACAAGGAGTGAGGTTAGATCTGTTGTATTTTGGTTTCTTTATTTTGATTCCCAGGGAAGTTAGTTTCTTCATGGGAAGTTAGAGTGCTGTTTGTTTATTGTTCTGGGCATTTGCTCACCCCTGATAATCTGCCTCATTTTCTTTAATTTGTTTATTTCTTTGTGATGATATTGTTTGTACTCTCCAAAACTGCTACCGCACGAAAAATCGATCAAAGAGAATTAAAATGAGTACTTAAACAGCCATTCATTGTTGTGTCGTTTATGTTGCTAGACCAGGGTCGTAACAAGCAGCAAAGTTTGAAATGACATGAAGGTGAAAGAATTATGACAGAATTTTGGGTGAACTGTTCCTTTAAGACTGAGTACTACTAATGTTATTGATGTAGTGTTACGTGTGTGGACCAAATAATTGTCCCTGCACAACATTGTTTTTGGTACACTTTACTAATCACACTGACAAAATTTGAAGTTGTTTACAGTAATCATTTTAAGCTGTGGGCTGTGACTGAATGTCTGATTGACGTTGTGACGTGATGTCAAGAACCCTTCAAGAGCACACAAATAGTCAACTGTTGAAACACCTCTTGCCTTCATTCTGAGTCAGTGAGTTAGGAATGCTGCACAGTCATTATGACAATCCCAGTGGTTTTGCTAAATATAAAAAAAAATGTCATTTTTAGACCACATTTATTAAACATTTGTATTAGATTTAGGGCACTTCGCCACTTTATTGCAGAGTTCCTGCAGTGATCGGGAATCTGATGTTATTTCAGTTTCACATCTCTTCCATTGGATTTCCCGGATAAGTTCCTATTTGAATAGTATTAGCAAAATGTCTAGCGCAATCATGTTGTCCTGACCCTTTCCTCACATTGTGTGTGCTTTACATTTCTTTTAGTGATTTCCCTTTGTTTACATATAAAGTAAAGTTTAAAACAGTGGTAGTATTTTTTTTTTTGAGTACTGTAAAACTGATTCAATCAACTTTTGTATCATGAATGGTGTTCTTGTGATCAGTCTGTACTGCCACATTCCAAACCTCAAAACACATGTTTCAATAAAAGTATCATTTTGTCTAAGATCTTCACTGTGGTTTGTCTGGAAATGCACATCATTTTGACTTTCAGCCACTTTGTAGCCCAATCAGTCAAACTTAGACAAGAACTAGTCTACATTTTTATGTTTCATATGATTGCCACTAGGTGGCAGGAGAGCTTCATCGGTGGCTCAGAGTAAGAATCCAATCAAGTGACCTCAGGTTGAGTCAGCATTATAGAAATAGAACAAACATCAGTTCAGTGGTCAGCATTATACATACACTAAATGCAGAAAGCCTCTTTGGCTTGGAGTCATTATTGTTAAATATGAGATTGCAAATCATGCTGACTAGTTTTTAGCCTGGCCTGTCGAATAACTCCATCACAACAGCCAAAAATCTGTCCAGAAGTAATCTCCAGAATTTCCCCAGGAGTGTGTATTGGGATGTAAGTAAAGGAATCTGAGGCCCTCTGATCTCTACGAGATGATTTTAATTAGCCGCTGCCTTCCTCGCCAAAGAAAAGCTCATTCATTTACTGACTTGGACAGAGAAATCAATCTTAATTAAAGAGAGTTAGCGTGTGTGTTTCAGATGGTATTTGTGTGCCTGCGAGTGTTTAGAGAGAAATAAAATTAATTTAGCAAATTAAGCATGATACAGAAATTATTAGCAGCTTCAAGATAACACACTCAAGACTTTCTTTTGCGTAATTCTACTTTTGCAATTATGCAAAACATGGCTTGCTTATTTCTATAAAAAAAAAGCGAAGAACTGACCCATTTGGAGATCTCCAGAGAGTGATAAACGGTAATCACACCAAGTATATACAGTACCAAAGTTCCTTACTAAACAGTGCTGGGCAGTAACTGATTACATGTAATCTGGATTATGTAATCAGATTCCAAAAATTAAGTACTTGTAATTAGATTATATTACGTTTTAAAATACTCGTAATCAGACTACAGTTACTTTTTATTGATTATATGATTACATATTACACATTATTCACACAATGTTTCAGAATTTATTGATTCTTCCTAATTGTTCTTTTTAATCTAAAATAGCGCACCACTTATTCACACAAAGATCAGTCAGGTGGCTATAATTACACAGAAAATTGTAACGCCACACAGCACTGGATTTATGAACATTTGCATGTTCACTGTTTTCTGAAGTTGGTTAATGATCACATGACAAACTTACAAACCCCCTGCAATTCTTTCACGAAGCCCAGTTTGGGAAACCTAATGTAATGCAATGTAAAGTTTACTGCACTTTATGTTGTTAATAACAACAAATGTAATATATTTGCTTTCTCTTTGTATTTTTATAGCAGTATGGTACAAGATTATCTTATTTAAATCAATGTGATAAACGAGTTAGGTCAAAAGGAATCTGAAAGTAATCCAAAAGTAGTCCGATTATATTACCTAAAATGTGTAATGTAATGGATTATTGGAATTTGTGTCATGTAATTTGGAATCAGTAACGGACTACAATTTGTAAGTAATTTACCCAGCACTGATGCAAAAAGCAGTATGTTAAATGAATATGATGCCTTATTGTTATAAAAACGATCCCTATGTATACTACAGTAAATATTAAATGTGCTCTGAATGGCCATTGTGTTGCCTTCACATTCAGTGTGGATAAATTTGGCCTAAATGTTACTGGAAACTTGTGGTTAAAACCAAGACAAACCAAATATTTAAATTTAGGGTGGTCCAAATGTAAAAGTATATGAATGAAATGCATGAAAACCCCCTTTTAATCAACCAACAATCAAAATACAGGGATAATGTATCCATTGTCAATGGCTATGCGGTTATGGCCCTTAATTGTTAAAACTGATAATCTATCAGCAAGAGAAACAATGTGAAAAGGAGAAACAGAATAGAATCAATTAAAAATGAAACATTCAACTCTTTAGAGCAACACCATAAAGATCTTCGTCATGTCTGCTGTTAGATTAATAAATGATTGGCCTCAGACACACACAAACATGAGCGTGTCTTCATAAAAAGTTTTCTCAGCGCTGTGAATGTGTGTGTGGTCACATCTGTGATGTTTCACTCACTGCTCTGTCATAACATTTTCTTCAACCTGATGTTTCTTCCCTCAAAAACAGATCTTACAACTTGAATACGTCTCCACACACACTTAAAAGGTGCAGAAAGCCATGGGACATTAACGCACTGTGAGTTTTTCTGTGTGTGTGCTTGTGTCAGAGTGAGTGATTGAGCGAGGAAAAGAATGACGAGTGAATGCTGGTGCTGAGTGATCATGAAGTGTTTCAGAAATCCTGACCTCCACATGCCAGACGCAGTTCATCAGCCCGGGCCAATCGGGTGTGCTTTTCTCTCCAATCGCCCCTCAACACGCTGACAGAGTGACTGAACATTTTAGACCAGATGCAATGAGTAAACAAATGTGTGTGCGTGGGTTTCTATAAACATGTTGTTCTTATTACAAAACACAGAAAAAGACTTGCAGTTCTACCAATTAAGATGTAACTTGCCCTGTACCATTTGTACTATGGACATGAATGATAGAAACCACAACACACTAGCAACCACCCAAAACACCCTAGCAATAATTAAGAACATTCTATTAACTGCCTAGCAACTACCTCAACTGCCTAGCAACACCCTAACAACTACCCAGCACTAGTTTAGAACATTCTAGTAACTAAACACTCCTGCAACATCCTAGCAATCACCAAGAACACTGTAGTTACTGACTAGAAACACCCAGCAACCATCTAGAAATGCCATAGCAACCACCCAGAATACCCTAGCAACTGCCTAGCAATTAAAACATTCTAGCAACTGCCTGAACACACTAGCCACCTAACGATGCCCAAGCAACACCACAGCAACCACCTGAACACCCTTGGAACTCCCTAACAATGTCCTAGCAACCACAAGAGAACACCCTAACAACAACCTAGCACTAGTTTAGAACATTCTAGTAACTAAACACTCCTGCAACATCCTAGAAATCACCAAGAACACTGTAGTTACTGACTAGAAACTCCCAGTAACCATCTAGAAATGCCATAGCAACCACCCAGAATACCCTAGCAACTGCCTAGCAATTAAAACATTCTAGCAACTGCCTGAACACACTAGCCGCCTAACCACCTAACGATGCCCAAGCAACACCACAGCAACCACCTGAACACCCTTGCAACTCCCTAACAATGTCCTAGCAACCACAAGAGAACACCTTAACAACTGTCTAGTAATAAAAACATGCTAGTAATCACCAAACAATGACCCAGCAACACCATAGCAACTCCCTAGCAATGTCCCAGCAATCTCCAAGAACACTCTAGTTACTGTCTAGAAACACCCTAACAACCATCTAGAAATGCCCTAGCAATGACCCAGAACACCTTATCAAGTGCCCAGTAATAAAAACATCCTAGCAACTGCCTGAACGCCCTAGTAACATGCTAGCAACCTAACAATGCCCCAGCAACACCAAAGCAACCATCTGAACACCCTAGCAATCATAAAGAACACTAATGACTAGTAACACCCTAGCAAACCATCTAGAAATACTCTAACAACCACAAGATAACACCCTAGTAACTGCCTAGCAATAAAAACATTTTAGCAACTGCCTGAGCATCCAAGCAACATGCAACCACCCAACAATGCCCAAGCAACACCCTAGACACTGCCTAGCAATAGTTAAGAACATACAGGGATGTAACGATGAATCTCGAGGCGGTTGAAAATCAATTAAAATGTGTGGCGATTCAAGTCGGTTGAGATGTTAAAAGAATCGAGATACAGTTATAGGTGGGGGTTTATATGAATGTACTATATCTCTGAGGGGAACTTACTGTCTTTAGAAGAGTTAAGATGGTATTTTCTTTTCATCTTGCCTCTGTATAATGAATATGAAAATGGTAGTATTTATTAGCGCAAAGCTGCTTTGTTTACAGCGATAACCAAGGAAATGCTGTATTGCTGCTGTTCCATAAGAGCCACCTGCTGTCAGAGAGTGAATTTGCATTTTCATCCAGTCTGTCTGCTGTTTTTGTTTCATTCAGATATGTTTTGTTTATATGAAGACATTTCTTTTATTTGTATTATTTATTTATTTGATTTGGGATTTGCTTTAAATTTTGTTTTGTTTTTAGACATATTTAAATTTCACAAAGAAAGGTGCAGCATTTTGTCTGAGAAATAATAAAAGACGCCTTTATAATTTGTCGTAATTCTCATTTTGTTAAAAACAATTTGTGAGAAAATCATTTCGAGAAATCAGTATTGTGAATCGTATCGCATCATGAGAGTGACTCGTTACATCCCTAAAGAACATAACAGCAGCAACATAATAGCAACCTCCTGACAATGCCCTAACAACACCACATCAACCATCTGAACACCCTAGCAACTACCTAGCAATGCCCAAGAACAGCCTAGCAACAGCACTGCAACTTTATAGAAGTGAGTTTTGCATAAGTAAACTCTGTAGGGATTTTCTTCAATATAGGTCTAGTTCTCTTTTTGTTCTCCTCTCCATGAATACGAGCATGCCAAAGCTTTCTGTTCGTCTGCATGACTGCGTTGGATGGCAGAGAGTAAAAGAGACTCAATTCATGCTGTTCTCACAGGTATGACATGGTTGAGCCCAAACACCCCCATGACAGTCTCTGTGGTGTCTTCCATCTCCACCTGTTCCTCAACAGCACACTGAGCTGCAGGTCGTACCAGATCACCTCCCACAGGGAAACACACACACACACACACACACACACACACAGATACATAAAGAAGAGTTGCTTTGTATTTTTCCTCTGATCTCCTTATGCATCTACTTCTTTTTGTGTCTAAATGACATCTGCATTATTTGTTTAGATTAATAATGTTTAGATGTTCATTCTAAAACTCTTACCTAAAGTTTTAAACTTTGCTGTAAAATCCAACTCATGTCCTTCACACCACACAAAAACAATACCACAAATCATGTTCTGTTAAAGAGAGGTGTGCTATTATTTTAAAAGGTTGGTTTTTAAAAGTAAAATTTTTGCAAAACTTATGCTACATATTTACAGACAAGAATTCAATAGAGACTTAAGATGATAATAATGCACTAAAAACGCTCAGAATAGCTAAGAAAGTATAAGTTCCACTTCTTTGGTGTCAAAAATTGAGACAAGAAAGAAACAACTCTTGTGTAAAAGATATGGCTAATTAATTAAAGTTCTAATTGTTTGTGCTTTGCTTTGTTTCTTCATTGTGTGTGTGAGCGAGTGAAATATTTCTGGCTTGGTCTGATCCTCTCAGTTTTGTGCTCCAAAACCAGATGGGTGGAACAGATCCGAGCCAAAACGACACAGAACCCCCAGGGCAGAACAAATCCACACACATATCGCAATACAATAACACAATCACTAACCGAGCCGCTCGAGACCCACAAACACTCAAACAAACAGTCAGTCAGTCATTCGGTACATTTGTATCTCACTCATTAGTCAGTGTTTTGGAAGAATCTGTGGATATAAACGTGTGCGTGTATGAGAAGCGTGGGTTAAAACTGTGGGTTGAGTGCAGTTATGATGGACTTATCAACACAGACACATAATAGGCCTACACAAAATCAGTGACCTGAAAATCTCTTAAGGTCAAATATCCCTCATTCTGTGTGTATAATTCTACAGTGAAAGGTGCAGGATCTATGACTTCCCGAACTGCACTAAATCTGTCTGAAAAATCCAGAGGAAGCAGTGAAATTCTTCCTCCATTTAGTTTTTTCCCCCTTTTCTTTTCTGGATTACTTTGGGTGGATGAATTAATATTTTAGATCAAATAAATCAGACAGATAAAAAAAACGTATTGTTTTAAATAACGTATATTTATGCTTTTTTCCAATTTCCATTTGGTGCCACTAGTTGCTCATAAATTACACACTTCATCTAAGGAACTGATTATGCTGTTTGGTTCTTGAATTATTTTATTGTCCAGTAATTTATTGTGATATAACTCAGGACTCGGTCCCATGGTGATATTCAAATTTTATTTTAATAATTAAAATCATGGCAAAGATGGAGATTCTATATTTGTTGCCATTTCGCAAGAAAATGGACTACCTTTGGATTTTAGTTTGGAAATCTAATCTAACACTTGTCAGTTCTAAAATATTTTTAACCAGTAAGTGGCACTATTTCTAAACTGCTTAAGTTTCCCTAAAGGCACGGTGGAAATTAAAATGAAGATTTTGTTTCATTGCGTAAAAACGTTTCACCTTCAGTGCTTGGCACCTAATTTGTACAGCAGACGAATTCCAGGGTTTAAGCTGTTTTTGACTAAATGTACAACATTATCTCATGGCAATAATATTTACAAACTGTGAAAATACTTTAACGCCTCTCAGACATTAATAAATCCCACATGATGAGAATACTTGACTTGATAAACACACTTCTAATACTTTCAGAAAGCACACACACACACACACACAAAGACACTCAAAGCATGCATCGCACACTATAAAAAAACACATTCTTCACACACTTAGATCACATTAACACACACATTGCACACGTACGGGGAATACCGAAGCACAAACACACACATAACTCACATTTCTCACACAGAATGGTCTTTGTACTGTTATACACGTCACACACAAAATATTTTACAATATCAGCTTTAGAATATGTCACAGTTCAATTCCAGTTATGAGTATACGTCTTAATTGTCTTTGAAGAAATTAAAAATGAATGAACTAGTTCGCTTTGGTCGCCTTCTGAGCTTATAATTCAAAGGTTGAAGGTTTAATTGCATGTTTGGGTTCCCATGAGATTGTGCTCAACCAGAACAGTTTGACAGAATTAATTCACCATGTTACTTCTATGCACTTGGTGTAATTATAAAGACGAATTTAGTATGGGAATGGTGGTATCCTGAGTGTTAAGACTTCTCTGTGGAAAACTGACCTGAAACACACCAATCTACTTTGAACATTTCTGTGAGCCAACAAAAGAATAGGAATCAAAATGTCAATCATCTGTAGGAAAAGCTGACATCCTGTCATCTTTGACTTCGAATACCTCACTCTGGAATAAATGCTAAAGACAGACATTGTAGATGCAGCTCTTTCACTGGCAATGTTTCTCTAGAAAAGCCTTGAAAAGAAGTGTGTGTGTAGGTCATTTAAAGTGCCTCCGTATCTCATTGGTAGTGCTCTATAACTCAGAGAAATGCGACAGAAAACACATCCACAATCTTAAAAGCCTCTCAGAGGGGAATTTGTCACTGATATTTATCTTCCGATGTGTTTTATTGAGCAGAATAATGCATGTTGTTTAAAATATTATTTCTGAGAACATGGACGTGCACATATTAGAACAACCTACTTTACAGCATTGAATGTACAGCACACATTTGTTCCACGATTTAGCACAACACAAATTTAAAGGTTTAACATTTACATTTTCAAAACACGCCAACCAGCAAATGTGCATCTGTCATTTACATCCTTGCTGACAGAAATCGCAGTCTTAATCACTGAATAATGCCAGAAGGAGAGAGACAGATGTGTGTCGATACTTTATAGTTTCCTGTAAAACAAGGAGTCACATTCCCCTCTGTGACTAAATTTGCTTCAGATGATTTAAAATCAGCACTGTAAAATGGGCCAGTAGCGTTTTAATCACTTGGCGATGTTTACTGCGGTGGCATGGATGTTCATTAAGAACGTTTAATTCTACACACTTCAGACATCAGTTCCCAGAGGCTGTCCACTCTCCTACAGAAAGCTGCTTTTAGCATCAGAAAACCAAACTCCTCAATCTTCTATCCAGCTTGCTGGAGAAACATTGTCTGTTATTAATCTGTTTTCACATATAAAGCGTTACGTTGTGGTGAAGCCTTAATAGTTTCCAGTGTGTTTGCAGCTGAAGTCGTGGGGTTGTTAGTGGGTCGTAAAGATGAGTGAGATCATGTGGTTTTGGCGTTTGTGATCTAGCGCATGGACGACCGTGGTGACACAGAGACAGCTCAGCACACTGAGTAAACACTGAAAACCACATCGAACCATACTAGGCCTTCAAGAGTTCAGCTTTGCGTGATGGCCATTAGAGAGCCTGGAGCAAATCCTACAGGAAAAGAATATGCGTGAGGGAGACTGAGATCTATCAGGTGCAGAGTTGGATGATGGGGTGATAAAACAATGAAATGTCTTTGCTTTGACAGTAGGGTCCAAAATCCTGAGACCATATAGAAAGCTTGAATATAAACAACATTTTAACATTTAAAACAATACAAGTTATGGTGTAAAAGAAGATTCTGCACTATTTATAATTCACAGAGTAAATGCAAGTAAATGAGTAACAGATTGCCAGATATTCTTGCTTTCATTGATGCTCAAGATGCACTTGAGAACATCTTGAATCATGCTGGAGAACACGACCATCAGATTCTTGTCAGCTGCAGTGCTGCTGTCAATAAAACAAAACAGGGGCATTTCAAATACTAAGCAAATTGTAAATTCTCAAATTCATGCAATAATTTCCTTTAAATCAAAATCCTGATAACATCACCAAACAGATTTGCAAAAATAGTGATTGTTATCACGCAGGTTTCCCAAACACTCCTCCATGTTTCATTGGCCAGCTAAACAGATAGCCCCGCCCTAAACTCACACTGCTGGTCAATTTGGTTAAGTCAGGCCACTTGAAACATAAAGATAAAGTTTTGAAAATGTCATAATTGTCTTTATTACAGTGGTCTCTGCATATTAAGCGGACACTGGATTATTTTAACTTTCACAAACCCAATAATTTAGAAGAGGAAGCATATTTCTGGACTCTGTCTGCGAGACAAAAACAGGCAGAACGCTCAAGAGAGAGAGAGAACATTTACTTACACAAAGTCGTCAAACACAAAATGTCCTCCACCACCTTCTTCTCTTTCTCTCTTTACAGTCCATCACGTCTCTTTACTGACAAACATAAGGGGAGGAATCTGTCATACTTTCATTCTCTCTTTGATCTAGTTCTTTTCTTCTGCTTCACCCCTACTGGTTTCATTCTTTACATTATCTGCGTGTCCAATGCAATCCAGGCCGTAGTGTGCTTTTGTGTAGCTGAACTTGATTAACATGAGCAGACCGAAGTCACGTGAGAACTCCCCGACATACTCCTCTTTCACCTCCCCCGCATCTTCAAATCCACGCTGATCTTCTCCATCAGTCTGAAAGATGTTACAAAGCAACCGCATTTTTCTGTAAGTCGTGATATGGCGATACAATCAGGCACTATGATCTAGACTCACCTCTGATATGGGATCATTGGAAAACTGGAAAGGACGATTGAAGTGAAACTATAAACCAGCTGATTTTTTTGGATGAAGTTCATAAGAACATTCTATGAAACTGAAGTCATTTTATTGACTTTGGACTTCATGATTTCAGTGTATAAAAGGAGCAAATTTGGAAATAATTTGGACAGACCTACATGAGGATCTCAAACATGCTCTAAAATGAACATTCGGCAAGTGAAAGTCTTTGGCAAGTAGATAAATTGGACGCTAACTTTTAAAAACCTAATACAGTCTAATTTAGTCTAATTGCAAGAACAATAATTGCTGATGTAGCATGAGTGATTTAAATAAAACCATCTATCTGTGATCTGTTGTCCATCTTCTAACAACATTTACACTGTGACTACACCGGACGCGAGAGTTGTCGTGTCACGCTAAAGACAGCTAAAGGCTGTCTAAACTGGACGCGACAAAGTGACCATAATGCATTAGCATTAGCTTCTTGTCGATCCACCGGTTCACATTTACAATTGCGTGTTTGCTGCATAAAAATATGGGTCAATTTATGCGTTGGTCTGAACAAAACCAGCAGAAGGGCTTATTGACAATGCAAATTCATTCTCTGCCAGTAGCTGGCATTTTTGAAACGGCATAAATATAACAGTTTTCTGGTAACAGCAGTACACAATGCAGTGCATCACCTGACTTTGAAATGGCAGCGCTCATATTTATTCAATAAAATCATAGCCTTTATCATAAAGCTATATCACAATTTTTGTCTTTCAATCCACAAATTTAAGACCTCTTGAAATCATAACTAAGACATTCTTGTACCATTTAAATTTGATACAACTAAATTAAAGACTTTTTAAGACCTGCGGAAACTCTGTAATATGATGTATATTCATATTTTTGTGACAGGTTCAGTTTCTCATTTATGTTGCTGTGACACAATGATCTGTAACTTGTCACAAACGTCACAAACGGAAAAGCATAAATAATCCCATTATCGAAAGGATGAAAATAATGTTAATAAAAATGGTTTCACAATCAGTAAATATCTCTCTCTCTTCAGCTCTCCTGTAAAAGATCTGTTTATAGTATAATCAGGGATGTTGGACAGAACGAAAAATGAAGAACACTTTGTCAGAGTGTTAGGTGACACAGATACACACACATACAGATGACCTTTGACCTCCAGCTGTGATCCACTATCAACAGGAAACTGCAAAGGTCTTGCCTCCTAAATGAGGTCTTTCATCAGACGGCAGTATTCACGTGTCTGGGACAGTTGCACCGTTTCTCGGGGATGTTGAACTTTTGCTTTGAGTTGAGCGAGCTTGGATTTTTGACGAGCTTGTATCTCACTTTGTTTCTGCATTCACTTACACTGCGTCTTCAATGGAGAACATGTAAGTTATGCGTGTTAATTATCTGAATCTTGTAAAACACATGATCACATAAAGAAAATAAAAAAATTAAAGCTGAAATCTGAAGTAAAATTTGTGCGTGTGTGTGAAGGAGAGAAAACGGGGTACATGTGGTCGTCTCATTTGAGACTGAGCCAAATGGTTTTTGTTAATTGGCCGTGCAGTATCATACAGCTGGGACTGATTAAAACTCTATACCGTGAAGAAAGAGAGAAATTAGGAGAGGAAAGAAAGAAAGAGAGAGATGAGGAGAAGAAAGAGCCAGAGAGGGTCCCAACATGTGCTATGCTCATGTACACATCACGGGTGAGTGAATTTGGTTGATCATTGGCCTAAAAGGGATAGTTCACCCAAAAATTAAAATGTGATGTTTATCTGCTTACCCCCAGGGCATCCAAGATGTAGGTGACTTTGTTTCTTCAGTAGAACACAAACGAAGATTTTTAACACAAACCGTTGCAGTCTGTCAGTCATATAATGGAGGTGAATGGGAATCACGGCTTTGAGATTAAAAAAAACATACACAAACAAAACCAAATTAAACGCTGCGGCTCGTGACCATACATTGATGCGTAAAGACACAAAACGATCGGTCTGTGCAAGAAACTGAACAGTATTTATATCGTTTTTTACCTCTGATTCTTGCACAGACCGATGGTTTTGTGTCTTTACACATCAATGTATCGTCACGAGCCGCAGCGTTTAATTTGGTTTTGTTTGTGTATGTTTTTTTTAATCTCAAAGCCGTGATTCCCATTCACCTCCATTATATGACTGACAGACTGCAACGGTTTGTGTTAAAAATCTTCGTTTGTGTTCTACTGAAGAAACAAAGTCACCTACATCTTGGATGCCCTGGAGGTAAGCAGATAAACATCAAATTTTAATTTTTAGGTGAACTATCCCTTTAATATTTATATTTACATAAGCTACAAAATCTAAAAATTATTTCACAATTAAAATCATGGAAAACATGTTCAGATCTCATTTAAACCCAAAATCAAAAATCAAATGAAAAAATCAAGCCTATTGTTAGGACCATCATTATTTTTTTGTATTTTTACATTATTTTCATTTAAATTGTACCCCAATTTCTCATAAAAGTTTTTAATTTTCAGTTTTATGTAATTTCAGTTATTTCCATTATTCATTATAACTATAATACAGTAAAAAATACTATATTACACAATGATTTTAAGAATTTAAATCAGTATATATTACAGGAAGTATAATAAATACTACCACCATGTAAAATACTTTAAAATTTAAATGTTACCCTTTTGCATTAATATCTCTTTTTTGCATTACAGGAGGAATAATGTGCATAACTGTCATTAAAATTAAATACATTTTTAAAATTTAAATCCACACATATTACAGGAATTACCATAAATACTACCACAATGTAAATGTAAAAGTTTAAAATTTCATTATTACTTTTTGTATTAAAATAATGTGAATGACATTTTTGCATTATGGTAATGAGCAGGAATAATGTGCATAACTGTCATTAAAATTATTTTAAGAATTTAAATCGGCACATTATACAGGAAGTACCATACTTTCTTCTCATTAAAATAATAAGAATTGAATTTTTGCATTACAGTAATGAACACTGGGAGGAATAATGTGCATACCTGTCATTACAATTATTATTATTATTTAAAAATTAATTATACAAGTATAAATATACAAAATAAGAATTTACATATTACAGGAAGTACCATAATTAGTACTACCACAATGTATTATTTTAAAAATGTAACTGTTACATTTTTGCATTAAAATAATGAGATTATTATTATTTATTTATTTTTTGCATTACAGTGAGCATTTGGAGAAATTATGTGCATAACCGTCAATTACATTACATTAAATTACATTAAATTAAAAACTCATAATTGTCCTAGAAATATATTTCTTTTGATTTGAACAATATTCTTTCTCTTAATTTTAGGGAGAAATGTTCCAGACATGCAAACAGTTTTTGTCAGATTCATCCATCAAATCCACACATTTTTCAGTGTTTCACTGGTGCTTGTATTCAAGGTCTGATCAAAAAATGTTGACACCGATCAAAGCATTTTCAGCAGTCTTACCAAAAAAGGCAACAAGTTGAGATTCTGAACAGCTGGTTTGTATAATAGTCCATAATTGTGTTGTATTTGGTGCTAAACAAATCTTCCCTATGTCCTGCTACGCTGCCCTCAAGCGGTCATCCAGCTCTGCGATCTGCTGTGGTCACCAGTGCTCTCGCGTCCTGTAACCTGACTGCTCTTACACGAAATGTCAAATCGTCATGGTGCTGATCACAGCTCTTTTCTCTCCATAGCAAAAGAACACCAAGGGAAATTCCCTGGATCTATTCCCCGTCTCCTCATCTCAGTCTGCTTCTGGAATGTGATGGTCCTTCTTCCTAAATCCTTCCCTCTCATGTCATTTACATACTACTCCTTAATCTTCCCAAATCCCTCTCTCACGAAAGTCAGTCGGGAATTTCTCCAGAAGAAGAGGAAAAGCTGTCTCGACTGATATTTTATGACTCTGAGGGAAATTGATGAGGAACACCCCTCTTTCTCTCGCTCTCACACTCTCTGAAAGCACACCAGTGCTCTGTCTTCACAGAAATTGATTACGTGGACTTGTTTTTTGAAAACATTTAAGAAAGCTGAGCAATTTATAAACAGTCAATATTCATAAACAGACCCCCTGTGCTTACCTTGTCTCATGTAGCCATACTTTCAACAACAGGAATAAGAACTGCCAATTTAGACATGAAGCAGCCATTTGACACCATGTAAAGTCACTGACACAGGTAACTTTTAATATGTGAGTTGATTGATCTGAAATAGGAAGATTATGGTTTTATCTTTCAAAAACTTATGTTTTGTCAAATATTTTGCATGTAAAATGACTTTTTTTTGCAATAAATACCACCTTATTTGATATTTTGTAATCTAATACAATGACCTTTTAAAGGGGCCATATGATGCTTTTTTAAAGATCATTATTTGGTGTATTTGGTGTAACAGAATATGTTGACATGCTTTAATGTACAATGTACAAAAAACACATTATTTTTCAAATACTGTACATTATTGTAGGTCCTCTATGCCCCCCCTCTTTCTCTCGCTCTCACACTCTCTGGAAGCACACCAGTGCTCTGTCTTCACAGAAATTGATTACGTGGACTTGTTTTTTGAAAACATTTAAGAAAGCTGAGCAATTTATAAACAGTCAATATTCATAAACAGACCCCCTGTGCTTACCTTGTCTCATGTAGCCATACTTTCAACAACAGGAATAAGAACTGCCAATTTAGACATGAAGCAGCCATTTGACACCATGTAAAGTCACTGACACAGGTAACTTTTAATATGTGAGTTGATTGATCTGAAATAGGAAGATTATGGTTTTATCTTTCAAAAACTTATGTTTTGTCAAATATTTTGCATGTAAAATGACTTTTTTTTGCAATAAATACCACCTTATTTGATATTTTGTAATCTAATACAATGACCTTTTAAAGGGGCCATATGATGCTTTTTTAAAGATCATTATTTGGTGTGTGTAGCTTAAGTGTCTAAATACATTCAGAGGTTTCTAAGGATTCATTTATTTACTTCAAATAAAAATGGCAATGGTACAAACCTTTGCTTAAACTTTAATCCAGCAATGAGGTCTTCCTTGAAGATTTCACCGATGTACTTTAGTACCTTTAAACATGTCTTTGTTTCCCGGCGGACCGATAAAATGTGCACTTTGACTTCCGGAAAATACGTAAAGCTCCAATCATACTGGAACTCACGGATTTGAACTTCTTGTCATTTTATGTTTCATCAGACATTCCATAGGTTTGCCATCTGAGGCTACTAACACTCACCTGGATAGAGTATTATGTGACGCAAAAGGTAAGAAGGGCATTCATCACAGAGACGGGATGTTTTCCTCTTCTCAGGAAGTTCTTACATTTAAATTGAGTGTCCTCGGAGAGTCAAAGCTCAGTCTGGTAACTCGGTAAGGACTTCCACTCCTGTCAACAGATTTAGATATAGGAGGAGAGAGATTAGAAGAACCAGAACCAGAAATAAAGTAACTATATTCTAAACTGGAAAAAGGTTGAAAGTTGAACAACATATGTGCCAAGAACTCAAAATAGTGAGATGATCAAAGCTCTTTCCACTGAGAATAAATCTAGTCCAGCACTGAACTGAAAGGAAAAGACAACAGAGTAGTGTGTGTGTGTCACAGTGGTCTATCTGGCATTCTCCGCTCTTCGCTAATCAACACATTTTGCATGTGACCACTGAAAATCAGCAGGTCGTGCTGGCAGCAACGGAGCAAACCAGTGTGTGTGTGTGTGTGTGTGCGCACTGGTTTGGGTGGTTTATGAGGACACAAATTTGAATAATGACATGGGTATGACATAAGAATTACAATATGAAGGTGGTTTATTAGGACACTTCCTGTGTCCCTGTAATTCAAAAGGCTTTTAAAAAACATACTAAATGGTGTTTTTTTTTAATCTAAAAATGCACAAAGTTTTCTGTGAGGGGTAGGTTTAGGTGTAGATGCATTTCTGCATCTATAGATACCTATATGCCTTTAGCAAAGTCGGAAATAAACGTTTCTGGTCATGTTTGTCCTCATAATGTGTCATCAAAATGTAATGTAGCTTGCTGCGCCTTTCCTTTTCAATTGATTTTTTTTCTTCTTAATTTCAAATGCATTTTATTCAATCCCATATCACATAGAGACTTCACCACTCAATCCATTTAAAATCAAGTTAGAAATATGTCAACTGAAGTAAAAAGGTTTGCAAATGCTGTTTAATGTTGACTATAATGTCACCATACATACAGAAAGAACACTGCAATGAAATAATCAGTGGGTTTGTCTTGTTTTCCAGCATTAATATGCAAACTTGCATAAAACAAGCATGAGATATGACATTGTTTACAGAAAAAAAAAATTATGAGGTTTATGCTAAAAATATTTGCCAGTGGAGTTATTTTAATTCAAAGTGAAAATGGGTTTATTTGTCTGATGCCACAGGCCAATTGTATTTTTTCTTGTTTTATACATAAACCTCATTACATTAAATGTAAATTTATCTCAAGTAAATAATGCATCAGTTATTGGAAAACAAGACAAAAATACAGTGTTAAAAAATGCATTGTTTTATTCGTTTTTTTTGGTGAAGGATATGTATCTCTGATAACATCAAAGGGCATCAAACCTATAAATCCCACCACTACAATGCTTAATTCAAGCTCATTTCCTATTCTGGCTATGAAGATGCTTCCTGCTTACTGATTTATTTGTTGTGGATTGTTTGGTGTAATAAAAGTCGCATCCTGCAGGATTGAATGTGGACAGAATACAGTCGCATCTGCTCTCCAGCACATGAAAGCATAGCTAACAGTCTAACGGTGGATACATCAGCTTGCATGTGGTTTTCCAGCATTAATATGCAAACTTGCATAAAACAAGCATGAGATATGACATTGTTTACAGAAAAAAAAATTAATGAGGTTTATGCTAAAAATATTTGCCAGTGGAGTTATTTTAATTCAAAGTGAAAATGGGTTTATTTGTCTGATGCCACAGGCCAATAGTATTTTTTCTTGTTTTATACATAAACCTCATTACATTAAATGCAAGACTTAATATCTCACATCATTTTTTTTTTTATCTCAAGTAAATAATGCATCAGTTATTGGAAAACAAGACAAAAATACAGTGTTAAAAAATGCATTGTTTTATTCGTTTTTTAGGTGAAGGATATGTATCTCTGATAACATCAAAGGGCATCAAACCTATAAATCCCACCACTACAATGCTTAATTCAAGCTCATTTCCTATTCTGCCTATGAAGATGCTTCCTGCTTACTGATTTATTTGTTGTGGATTGTTTGGTGTAATAAAAGTCGTATCCTGCAGGATTGAATGTGCACAGAATACAGTCGCATCTGCTCTCCAGCACATGAAAGCATAGCTAACAGTCTAACGGTGGATACATCAGCTTGCATGTCTTTGTGATGTCCCAAAGTGGCTCATTGGAATATTATTACAAATAATTCCCGCCTACAGAAATTGGAATGGTTGGGGGGTGGGGAGGGGGAAGGTGTTGTTTAGACCCCTGGGTTGAG